>NW_019396076.1:47777-51234 GCF_000591075.1 Eurytemora carolleeae | reverse complement strand
CATATTTTACCTTGGTATAAGCTCTTATGTTTCGGATAAGTATTGTTATGCCCATCGGATAATTTTTCAAGTTTACTGATGATCGTATAACTTCTTAATTTGCAGTTTTATACAACAAATCTTTCATGCTATGGTATAGAAAAACTGTCTACTGTTTACATACCCCAGATCTGTGTACACAGATGCCGCAACTCTCATTTATCCGATGTACTGTATGTCACTACATGATCTATACCTAACACCGATTCCCTTCTGTCCCTGATCTCTGTCCTTATTGCAAAGACGACGAATTACATCCCTTGGGACTGAGCTTATATTACATATATTTTATTCTGTAAAAATGTTTATGCTTCTGATGAAAGAAATCTATCTTTCTTTAGAGGTTCACTGCCTTGGAAATGATGAATTATGTGTGGTATGATTGTTTGTATATTTGAGTGTATAAGGATACATATTCATTAATCTATCTATTCATCCATTCATCCATTCATTCATCTATTCAAGTGCAGTGGAGAAAAAGATTGAAGGAAGCGAAATGAGAAAAATGTTAATATTTATAACACTTCTCAGAGTACAGAATTCATCTTAAAACTTACAACATTTTTATTCGAGAAAAAAATTCTCAGTTTTTCGACAAACTCTAATTTTCTAGTCTCATATCTGTGAAACCTGTTTAGTTGATCTTTGACATTATGAATTTTGTTAGATCAAATACTTTGAGTTTGAAATATCAAAGATGTATACCACTTGGGTTCAAAGGTACAAGGAATTGGAAAATTTGAGTTTGTAGCAATAAAAAAGTTTCTTTGTTTCTCTTGTATTTCTGCAATATTTTCTTTTTCACAATCAATTTGTGAAATGTCCAAATATATGAGAAAGAATATGACCATGAAAAATTATGGAGTTTAATCAAAGAAAAGGGTAAAACAACAAGGAAACAGTTACACAAGGAGGGGGAGGGAGGATGATGATTACACGGTGGACTAGGGTTAATATTAATTCGAACCGGTCCGACTACTTCTTGTACCAGCCTTAGTGACGCAAGGCAAATACTGCCCCACCCCTTTCCTATAACGGCCCTGTTTTAACTTTGATGACGCGGCCAGACTTTTGAACAGTACCCGGCCTATGATAGGCCTATTTTACCTACTCCACTAGCCTAGTTTACTGTGATTAAGATTGATATGTTTTAGATGGAATCGGGGTGGGGGTGGGGGCGGGGAGGCACTTCTAAAAATTAAGGAAAGTAATTCGGTTGGGAAATGATGCTGAAGGGAAAAGGGTGTTTTGGGGAGGGAAACAGGATCATTCTTACAAAAAGGAGAAAAAGAAAGAGAGTGAGAGGGGAAGGGTTCCAAAAATGGGAGGGAAAAACACAAAAATGGGAGGGGGAAACCCCAACAATGGGAGGGGGAAAAACCAAAAATTGGAGGGGGGAAAGGTATCAAAATGGGGGAAAGGGCTAAAAGGTACCAAAATGGGAAGAGGGAACGCAAGGAGGTTATACCATCAAGAAAAAGATGGGGAGGGGTGACATGAGTGTAAGTCCTATAAAACTGAACTAGAAGGCGAACATGATATAACTACACCTCAAAACCTGTACAAGAGGTGCCCAAAATCAAGTTTTTATCAGAGATAATTGGTCTATGGTTTAAAAACTCTCCAGTGTTCCCCCCCCCCCGTATGAGCAAAAAAATGTTGCTCGCTACGCGCGAATGTAAGTTTGCACACCCCTGTATCCGCCCTTGTCCCTACCATGTACCCCCTCCGCGACAAGGAACAAACACACTTAATAATTACAATAATGATAAAAATACGTCGGAAAGTTACCACTTCACAACATCTAAATTGCAGTTTCTTACCATCATTGAAGCCTGGTTTAAATTGCCCGGTTTCGTTTTCTACAAATGTTTTAAGTTTCCACTCCCCGTGTGTAAGGACTCGTTAAAGTTTAGTGTTAAGTTGACGGTGTACAGTGTCTAGGGGTATGTGAGGAGAATACAAGGAAACTTGTCTAATTACAGAAACAACTTTGATTAACAGCCAGAGCAGAACTGAATGCTCTCAGAGCTAAATGACTCTTAACTAGAAGTTGGTGAGACATGAACAGAATATAATTATACTCTGTTAGTGTTTACTGTTCATCTTATACTTTTATACAATATAAACTCCATTTTCGAACCCTCCATTTGCTAACGTTCCATTTTCTAAATCTCCATTTTTTATCTCTCTCTTTTTTTAACTCTCTTTTTTCTAACTCTCCATTTTCAAACCCTCAATTTGCTCAAACTCTCTATTTTCTTACTCTCCATTTTCAACTCTCCATTTTCCAACTCTCAATTTTCCAACTCTCCGTATTCTAACTCTCCATTTTTCAACTCTCCATTTTCTAACTCTCCGTTTTCTTACTCTCCATTCTCTAACTCTCCATTTTTCAACTCTCCATTTTCTAACTCTCCGTTTTCTAACTCTCCATTTTCTAACTCTCCATTTTTCAACTCTCCATTTTCCAACTCTCCGTTTTCTAACTCTCCATTTTCTAACTCTCCATTTTTCAACTCTCCATTTTCCAACTCTCCATTTTCTAACTCTCCATTTTCTAACTCTCCATTTTCTAACTCTCCATTTTTTAACTTTCCATTTTCTAACTTTCACCTTTCTTATCCTCTATTTTTCAACTCTTCATTTTCTAACAAAGTTATGCCTAAAAAATTTACAAGGCATAGAGTAAACTTTGTAAAAAGTCTCCGTTTATTGAGGCAGCAAACACGACGCAAAATAAATAAGTCCTGTTAACTTTTATCGATTGTTTGAAAAACCAATATTGCGCACAGTTTAAGTGCAATTTTTTCTTAAATTAAAGTTTCTCCTTATTTTTGTTCACACAAATGTAAACAACTCTGTTGCAAAAAATGCCGAAAAATTAAGACCAGATTTATTTCCAAACATTAAAAAAAGATTTGTAAAAATATACTTAATAAATCTATCTTTTATTTCTCGAATTGTATCGACGATACATCTAGCTATATAAATATATCTCATATATATTTGTAAAAATGATTTTTCATGAAAAAACAATGTAATTAATATATGTAAATGTTGTTAAAACAATAACCTTAGAAAAATAAAAAAATATTTTGTCTTAAAAAATTTTCTAACTTTCCATGTTCTTACCTTTTATTTTCAAATCCTCCATTTCTAACCCTCTTTTTTATTACTCTCCAGTTTTCATCACCTAGTTTGCATCCTCCTTTATCTGTGAAATCATCATTGGAAAAACGTCAAATACTTTTTTAATATTTAAATTCCTTCTATTTTATCTAGTTTCTAATTATACTTTATGTTTAGTGCTTTCTTTACAATTATCATCTATTCAATTTCGTCTATATACAATACAGACATATATTTATCCCCCCCTCCCCCATCCCCCTTACAACATTTTTATTCGAGAAAAAAA
>NW_019396076.1:35483-47665 GCF_000591075.1 Eurytemora carolleeae | reverse complement strand
TTATGTATTCAAAATTCAACATGAAAAGTTATATTTCTTAATAATGTAAACACGTTATGTATTCAAAATTCAACATGAAAAGTTATATTTCTTAATAATGTAAACACGTTATGTATTCAAAATTCAACATGAAAAGTTATATTTCTTAATAATGTAAACACGTTATGTATTCAAAATTTAACGAGATTTAAGAGATGGTTTATGTCGTATAACTTTAGAACATAAATACCAGTATTAATTAAATAAATTTCTTTAAACCATAAACGGGATTTTTGTTTAGTTTTTAGTTTTCATTGTTACTCACCGTGTACATATTGAGTCTACTAGTCCAGCCCATATTCTTGCTGTTGGAGTCCTCCAGGTAAAATGTATCATTATCACCAATGTGATGCATAATTGCGTAATGCATAATAAGTCCTCCAGGTAAAATGTATCGTTATTATCATTGTAATCAACTAAAGAATAATACGCTTAAAGGGAGAGACTGGCTAGACATGGTAGTTGAGCTGAGAATGCAGTATAAAGAGAACAATTTTAGGATTCATTTAATACCAATGTGATGTATAATTGCTGAGTACAGAACGCAAAATCGATCTTAAGAATTTTCCCAGATTGTCCAATTTAAAGAATACATTTTGAGAATTTTTTTAAAAAATTATTCAATACATATGATGAAAAATGCAACAAAATTTCTACAGTAAATTAGTTAGTTGTTTTGGAACAGGTTAAGAAAATTAAATTCAACTCTTATTAACAAAAATAAGTAATCTTATTCGGTTAACGGTTTCTTAAATATTTGATTGTTCAAAACCGTTTTCCGTAGATTTCCTGGAATTTTTATTGAAAAACTGAGATTTGAAGAATTTGAAGAAATCTGCAAACAAATTTACAAATATAATAATAAATTCTATGTTATGATACTAAAGAAATTATTGATTTTACCATTGATTTCTTCACAAATTTGTGTTGAGCAATGTTCCTAAACAACTAAATAGTTTACTCGTAGAATTTATATAAGATCGATTTTAGAAATATATTTGGAGAGCAACCACATTCCACAATTTGTGCGTTTTAATCATATGATTTTTATCTTATAAAAAAATTCTATAGATTGATGCAAGAGGTTGCGTGATTAAAAAATATACATTCTTTCTGAGGGAATTCAAAGTTTTATTGAATAAGATACAGGATTATATTTAGTTGTCAGTTTGCCCACTGGAGTTTCAGCCTAGGATGATTTTTTATTCATTACAGGGAATGTTGGTGAAAAAAGAAAAAGGGTACGTGTACTGTATAGACTTTTCGATACAAGTCTAATGTCGAGTAAAAAATAGTTTTGGACTGAAAGTTTTTAATTTACACTGAACTGAGTCATTGGTATTGAACATGGAAAGTTATATTTCTTAACATAGAAATACGTTAAGTATTCAAAATTTAACATGAAAATTTATATATTTCTTAACATGTGAATACGTTATGTATTCAAAATTCAACTTAAAAAGTTATATTTCTTGACATGTGAATACGTTATGTATTCAAAATTCAACTTAAAAGGTTATATTTCTTGACATATAAATACGTTATGTATTCAAAATTCAACATGAAAAGTTATATTTCTTAACATATAAATACGTTATGTATTCAAAATTTAACATGAAAAGTTATATTTCTTAACATATAAATACGTTATGTATTCAAAATTTAACATGAAAAGTTATATTTCTTAACATGTAAATACGTTNAGCAATGTTCCTAAACAACTAAATAGTTTACTCGTAGAATTTATATAAGATCGATTTTAGAAATATATTTGGAGTAAAATATATCTGTATTTATATGTATATCTGTATATTTCATAGAAATATATTCGGAGTAAAATATATCTGTATATATATAAAAATATATCTGTATATTTTGTAGAAATATATTGGGAGTAAAATATATCTGTATATTTTGTAGAAAAATATTGGGAGTAAAATATATCTGTATATTTTGTAGAAATATATTGGGAGTAAAATATATCTGTATATATATGTATGTTGACAGAATGATTGACAGCGCCACTAATGCAAGGAAAGTGCTCTGGCGATAAGGACAGATTCTTAGAGTATGAACATATTGAGAAAAGATGGATTCCTAGATTATGAAAATATTGAGAAAAGATGGATCCTTAGAGTATGAAAATACCAAGAAAGGATAGATTCTTAGAGTATGAAAATTTTTTGAGAAAGAGTGGAGTCTAAGGAATTTGAAAAATTAAGATGACAGATCCTTAGTCTCCTTAGAGTATGACAGTTTTAAGAAGATTCTTAGAGCACATTTAGAGAAAAGTTATGGAAAGATTATAAGAATTATGAGTTAGAATATTGTACAAATTACAATAATAATTGTAATGTTATTAATGTATGATGTACAATTAGAACCCGTGAATATTTATATATACTCTAAGGATTGATGTACAGTGTACACTGTACAGTGCTAAAGATAGAAAAGTTGATAAGAAAGAAGAATGTGTTGTGTCTGTAGTTCACTGGAAATATTATATGATGGACAGATGGGATTTTTTAGCTTTGTTTAGAAAAGATTCAAAGATAAGAAGTACGGAGGGAGCAGAATTAGAGGGAGTGGAATTAGAGGGAGTATAACTTGAAGGAGTATAATTAGAGGGTATAAAACTAGAGGGAGTAAGACTAGGGGGAGAAGAACTAGATAAAGTAGAACTAGCGGTTATAAAACTAGAGGGAGTAGAAATAGGGGGAGTAGAACTAGAGGGAGTAGAACTAGATGAACTAGAGGGAGTAGAATTAAAGGGATTAGAACTAGAAGAAGTATAACTAGAGGGTGTAGAACTAGAGGAAGTAGAACTAGGTGGGAGTAGAACTAGGGGGAGTGGATCTAGAAGTAGTAGAACTAGAGGGAGTAGAACTAGAGGGAGTAGAACTAGTGTGAGAAGAACTAGAGTGAGTAAAAGTAAGGGGAGTAAAATTAAAGGGAGTAGAACTAGAGGGAGTAAAATTACAGAATGTAGATTTAGAGGAAGGACCACCAGAGGGAGTAAAACAAGAGGGAGTAGAATTGGAGGGAGTAGAGCTAGAGTGAGTAGAGCTGGAGGGAGCAGAACTGTAGGGATTAGAACTAGAGGGAGTAGAACTTGAGGGAGTAAAGCTGGAGGGAGTATTACTAATGGGAGTAGAATTAGAGGAAGTAGATTTAGATGAAGGACCACCATTGGGAGTGAAACAAGAGGGAGTAGAATTAGAGGGAGTAGAGCTAGAGTGAGCAGAGCTAGAGGGAGCAGAGCTAGAGGGAGTAGAGATGTCTGGGAAGGGGGATACAGAAGTATTCGTGTTGGAATGGGCATAGATTACACAAGGGGGAGGCGTGTTTCGAGAGCCACCTCAAAGATGGTTTTAAAAGGTGCNATTAGAGAACTTTGCTCACATAAATTTTCTTCAATGGAAACCTAGAAAGGAAAATATAGCAACATATTATAATATTTCTACAGAAGAACTCTCGACCAGGCTTCACAAACCAGGCGAGAGGGGGTTGGAGGGGTTTATAGAACCATCTGAAAAAATACTATTTAATTAATAGTACTTTAGGATGCACCTACATATCTTTTTGTTTCATTAAAAACGAAAAAAACGACTGGTTTGTTTGTTCACGCAAAACTATCGGGATCAACTTTTTTGTGACCTAAAGTAAACCCCATTAGAAGAAACATAAAATTTGTGAATATTTTCAATGTTATTGCAAAGTAGTTTATGAAAAAGACATAAATATTCACGTATTATGATATATTTTTAATAAATATCTACGTGTTACTCATGAAATAAAAATTGACTGCATTCTTTCAAAAGTTGGTCGTGGTAGAAAAACTGATTTTAAATTAATTTCTATCAAAAAACTGTGAATTTTCCCTATAATTGTATCCCCCTGTATCTCTGGATTGACCAAGAATGAATTATTACTCCGGTGTATCCTATACTATCCTTCTATCCTTGTACTCCTGGCCCTAGGATTGTGGAATCCTTGATTTTCTGGCCCCATCATCTTTGTCAGGATTCAATGGGTTGGAACACATAAAATAAGGATTTATTGCAACATTGTGTATAAATTTAGCATCAAACACTTTTTTACCAGTTTACACAAAGTATAGATTGTGCCATCAATCTTTCAGCCTTATCTAATCTTATACCTTTCCATTCTTCATCTTCTCTTCTACATCTCCTCAACCGTTCTTTATCTTCTCTTCTATATCTCCTCCACCGTTCTTTATCTCCTCTTCTATATCTTCTCCACCGTTCTTTATCTTCTCTTCTACATCTCCTCCACCGTTCTTTATCTTCTCTTCTACATCTCCTCCACCGTTCTTTATCTTCTCTTCTATATCTCCTCCACCGTTCTTTATCTTCTCTTCTACATCTCCTCCACCGTTCTTTATCTTCTCTTCTATATCTTCTCCACCGTTCTTTATCTTCTCTTCTATATCTTTTCCACCGTTCTTTATCTTCTCTTCTACATCTCCTCCACCGTTCTTTATCTTCTCTTCTTTATCTTCTCCACCGTTCTTTATCTTCTCGTCTATATCTTCTCCACCGTTCTTTATCTTCTCTTCTACATCTCCTCCACCGTTCTATATCTTCTCCACCGTTCTTCATCTTCTCTTCTATATCTTCTCCACCGTTCTTTATCTTCTCTTCTATATCTTCTCCACTGTTCTTCATCTTCTCTTCTACATCTCCTCCACCGTTCTTTATCTTCTCTTCTACATCTCCTCCACCGTTCTTTATCTTCTCTTCTACATCTCCTCCACCTCTCTTTATCTTCTCTTCTGTATCTTCTCCACCATTCTTTATCTTATCTTCTACATCTCCTCCACCGCTCTTTATCTTCTCTTCTGTATCTTCTCCACCATTCTTTATCTAGTCTTCTATATCTTCTCCATCGTTCTTTATCTTCTCTTCTATATCTTCTCCACCGTTCTTTATCTTCTCTTCTATATCTCCTCCACCGTTCTTTATCTTCTCTTCTATATCTTCTCCACCATTTGGATCTTCTCTTTTATATCTCCTTTCCATTCTTCCTCTTATTATTTCAACATACATTTATTTTATCTTATTCTCTTTCTCTCTTTTTTTTAACTCTTCCCTTTCCTTCGAATTTTTGCCTTCTTTTTTTCCCAAGGTATTACAGACCATTTAATTCTACCTTTTCTCTTTATTCGTAAATTTTTCCCTTTTTGCTTTGTTTATTTGTAGCTTTTAAAAGTAATCTAGGTTCTAAAGAAAGTATAAAAAATGTCAGAAATGAAGTCATTGTCGTAAAAAGGAAAACGTAGATTATGGACGGTTTTTCTATCGAAAATCGTGAATTATTAGAGAGAGAAAAAATTAGCTATTTACATTTAAATTAAATAATGGATTTTCTTATTTTTTTGCTGATTTCTATTTGATTGTATTTCCGTTGTATTCTATTCCTTCATTTACATCCCGGTCTTCTTTACACACGTCTATATTTTGGTCACGTTCACCCCGGCTATATAATACTACATTAGTCGGATCTTCATTTAATTTAATCCAAACCAAACTAAACCAACCAAACCAAACCAAATTAACTGAAAACTAACCATTCAACACAAAGCTCAATATACTTCACTTAAACACTGATTTTATTATTAAAAAAATTATCAAAATTACTTTTGCGATGAATAACCTCAAACAAATTGTTATAAATTTATTTTTAATTGTCGTCTTTGCTTGTGTTTAAGGACGTTCTTGAAGAATGATATTTAGAATGAAATGTTCCAATATGGCCTGGAAGAATATTAAGGCCTGGGCCTGGTTTGACTCAAATAATTTCTGGGAATGGTACAATAAAAATATTTGCAGTCATTACAGCTAGGATTGCAGAAACCATGCTATACAGACAAAATTAAATAGGGGGGGGGGGGGTAGTAAGAGGAGAAGGAGCAGGATGAGAGACAGAGTTGAAGGAAGAGGAGGAGGAGTTGAAGGAGGATAAGGTGTTGAAGGAGGAAGAGTGAGAGCAGAAGCAGGAGGAGAGAAGAAGTAGAAGGAGGATTAGGAGAAGCAGGAAAAGGAGGGGGGGGGGGGCAGGAAATAGAGCAGGAGTAGAAGTAGTAGTAGAAGGAGGAGAAAGAGAATAAGAAATGGAGGAAGAGAGAAACAGAAGGAGCAGCAGAATAAGCAGGAGGAGCAGAACATATATAGAGGTGGAGGATGAGACGAAGATGAGCAAGATGGAGAACGAGAAGAAGGAGGAGGAGGAGGTGGACACAAAAGAGAAGTAGGAGGAGGAGTAGAAGAAGGAGAAGGATCAGGGGAGGGAGAAGAGAGGTAAAGGATACTGTAGGTAGCAGATAATATGACTGCGCTGTATACAAGGATCTGAAAGTCCGCTGAAAGCTTGGAATTTTTACTACTTGTGACGAATTGATACATAGACTATAGTAGGCAGGGTATAAAATAGATTAGAATAGAAAATATAAAGATAGATAGATGAGCAGATAGATAGTTGAATAGAAAGATAGAAGATCGAAAAGATCTTTTGAAAGATTAAAAACAAGGATGGATAGAGCGTGTTAAAAACTGTAAAAACTTCAATATTTCAGGATGAAGAAAGATAGAATAAGTTATATTAAAAAAAGAGTTCGGGCACTAACCAGAATATTTTATATGAATGAAAAGTGTGAATTTCTAATCTTGAATCTTTCCCAGGTGTATACATTTGCCAAATGAAATAATTATCAAAATGCTTTAGTTCAAGAAGACGACATTGACAAGTTTCCTAGCCGCAGTGCTTATTCTAGTTTTCGAATGACTCAAGCAATTGTACATTTTTTATCTTCGCTTATAAAATTGTATTTCTTGATTAAAAAATGTGTTTATACTTTCATCTGTCGAATCCAAAATTAAAGGAAAAGTAAGCTAAGATGAAACCCTACAGAAAATCAAATTAAAAACTTCTAGTTAGAACTAGAAGTCTGATCTTGGTAATAATTCCCGGTTTTCATATTTAATATTCAAGTTTATTATATTTTATTAGAAAAATAAATTAATTCTTTTTGATTCTTTTAATTCATCTTGAGTATCCTTGATACTTACAGATTCTTCTCGATTCTCCTGATACATCTTGAGTATCCTTGATACTTATAGATTCTTCTTGATTCTCCTGATTTATCTTGAGTATCCTTGATACTTATAGATTCTTCTTGATTCTCCTGATACATCTAGAGTATCCTGTATACTTATAGATTCTTCTTGATTCTCCTGATACATCTTGAGTATCCTTATACGTATATATTCTCTTGATACATATTATGTATCCTTGATAAAGTAACCCTGTAAAATATATGTAGATCAGAGAAATAAGTTAACACATATATTTAGACAACTAAATCTTGTTCTAGAGTCTCATTTTGTAAACTAACATTTTTAAATTGTCTCTTGAAAGATGTATATAAAGTTTATTCGGCAGCTTCATCCAGAAATCAAGGTTTATGTTTGTCCCGCAGTATGGAGCTTGGGTACAGAGCAGAGGACATTATCCAGATCTGAGGAACAGAGCTACCGACATGTCTAAATATTAGTATTGACAGATAGATGATGGTGTAGTGTAAACAATGTAGGAAACTAGAAGACTGTCCATATATATTTACAACTTTCGTCTCCGGATTCTCTAAAATACGCCATTTTTATTTCAGCTTCACGAGAAAAACTGCACAATCTTAAAAATTTTTTTAATGACAAATGTTTATTTCTCTGTGTAATTTTTTCGTTTATTAATCTAAAATTTTCTATTGTTATCAGATTTTTTTTATTTGAGTTTTATAAACATCTGATCTAGCAAATTTTAATCGACACAAAAATGTTATTTTCTGTGGGATTTTTTATTTTCCTTTTAATTCAAAAAGTTTTGCTTTTTCTTGAAAAGGATATTATATGGATTTACAGGACGTGGAGTTTAATAAAAGACATGTTTGTTTACATAACAAAATTTTAAAAAAACTTCTTAATCTTTGTTTTTATATATTGCGTTCTTAAATATATGATTATTTTTATTGTCAATAAAAAAACATGATTTGTGATATATTAAAATAGACATATCTTTGAAAAATTATTTTCACATTCTTTTTAATTAGTTTTATAATTTCGGAGAAATATATTTTACCTGATTAAAAAACATTCTATTCAGTTGTCTTTTTGTTCATCTGATTTTCTCTTATTGTTCTTTTCGGGTTGATTCAAACTTTGATGATCTGAGTAATTTCTTATTGCTGCTCAGCATCTATTTATGAATTTGGCTTGTCTGTCTGTTTATATTAAATAAATTAAAACGAATGAACCGATTGGGTCCAGCCAGGGAAGGTTTGCGGCTGGTCGAAATTGAAAAATCGTGGAAATTTTTACTTACTAAATTTAGAAATCCTTTAATGTGTATGGAAAAATGAAGCATTAAATACTAGAAAACGGGCGCGAAGCGCCCTGGAAGCTTACTTTGTATTGTGCAGCTATATTTACAAGTTCATAAAACTAGCCAATCATATAGCTAAAATTTGTCCATCAAGATCAATTATTATCCTAGATTTCTGACAAAACAATTATAGAGGTTTTGCGAGAAAATCCAGATTTATTCGAAAGTTTTAGAATCTTCTGACCCACATGGACCTATGTGTTGAGCAGTTTCGTTCTTATTTCGAAGACTTGAAAGAAATTATCTGGATTTTTAAAGTTGAACATTCCCTTTTCGCTTCATCATTGATGCAATTAAGTTTTTGAAAACCGAAAAGACGAAAATCTGATTTTAATTTTCAAAACTTTTTTTTATCAATTTAATATTTAAATGTTTGAACTGCAAAGTGTTAAGGATAATTTTGTTTTAAGTTTGCTTGTCATTCTTAACATTGTGTGTATGTTACAGACACAGTGTGAACTGTCAATATTGTATCCTGACAGATATAAATATATGCACATTATAGTAGTGGTACACCCCTCCCCCCCAGCCCATTCACATTCAGGGTTAAACAGTAAATATGGAACTTTTTAAATCTTAGCTAATAACAGTGCAAAATCTTACCTAATAACTGTGCAAAAAGGAAGTCTTTACATTTTTAAATTTGCAGTTTTTTTCATCCCTGTGCGTCCCCCTCTACATACTGATATATTGGACTCATAAATCCTAATTTTACTGCCCCCTCCCCTTCCCCCTATTTTACGAACTCAAATAATTAGGATGAAAGTGATCAAACATTGTCCCTAACATTCGTTAACTATCTACCATAGACTATCCATCCTTTAACTATCTACCATAGATTATCCATCCTTTAACTATCTACCATAGACTATCCAAATCCATCCGTTAACTATCTACCAAAGACTATCCATCCTTTAACTATCTACCGTAGACTATTCATCCTTTAACTATCCACCATAGACTATCCATCCTTTAATTATCCACCATAGACTATCCATCTTTTAACTATCTACCATAGACTATCCATCCTTTAACTATCTACCATTGACTATCCATCCTTTAACTATCTACCATAGACTATCCATCCTTTAACTATCCACCATAGACTATCCATCCTTTAACTATCTACCATAGACTATCCATCCTTTAACTATCTACCATAGACTATCCATCCTTTAACTATAAAGGATGAAACTAAGGATAGGTGTAAAGGATGAAACTAAGGATAGGTATCAAGGATGAAACTAAGGATAGGTATAAAGGATTGAAATTAAGGATAGTTATAAAGGTTGAAACTAAGGATAGGTATAAAGGATTGAAATTAAGGATAGGTATAAAGGTTGAAACTAAGGATAGGTGTAAAGGAATGAAACTAAGGATAGGTATAAAGGATGAAACTAAGGATAGGTATAAAGGAATGAAACTAAGGATAGGTATAAAGGATTGAAATTAAGGATAGGTATAAAGGTTGAAACTAAGGATAGGTGTAAAGGAATGAAACTAAGGATGGGTGTAAAGGATGAAACTAAGGATAGGTATAAAGGATGAAACTAAGGATAGGTATAAAGGATGAAACTAAGGATGAGTGTAAAGGATGAAACTAAGGATAGGTATAAAGGATGAAACTAAGGATAGGTATCAAGGATGAAACTAAGGATAGGTATAAAGGATTGAAATTAAGGATAGGTATAAAGGTTGAAACTAAGGATAGGTATAAAGGATGAAACTAAGGATAGGTATAAAGAATGAAACTAAGGATAGGTATCAATTATGATTAAGTTAATCAATGCTGTGTGTAAAGATGAAACTAAGGATAGGTGTAAAGGATGAAACTAAGGATAGGTATAAAGAATGAAACTAAGGATAGGTATCAAGTATGATTAAGTTAATCTATGCTTTGTGTAAAGATGAAACTAAGGATTGAGGATGGACGTGTCTCATTACACTCGAGTCCTCAACCTAGATCAAGGTATGGCCAGGATATAGTCAGGATATGCAGGATATGCAGGACATGAATACAAATTACTTATACACATGTTTTACATGATACCAATGACTGTAGAACTAGTTTTATGTATAAACTTGCTTGAGTTTTTGTCAGTCTTTTCAATTATAAATAGTTTGAAAATTTCCAAAAAAAATCCCGCGAAACATGACAGTTGGTGAATAGTTTTAAATGTAAATTTGTAAAGTTGTTTGATATTGATACCAAAGAGAATAAAAAAATAATAATATGGCAGTCATATTATTGAACATATAACTGATTTCAATGTAAGTATATTTGAGTAGAATATACTTTTAACGAAAGTAACTTCAAAAAGTCTCTTATATCTCATACAGCATATGGAAGAAGACATTGAAAACTATTCACCAACTGTCTTGTCTCGTGGGACACCTTACACCAACTGTCATGTTTCATGGGACACCCTTCACCAACTGTCATGTTTCTTGAGACATCTTTTACCAACTGTCATGTTTCGTGGGACACCCTTCACCAACTGTCATGTTTCGTGGGACACCCTTCACCAACTTTCATGTTTCGTTGGACACCCTGTATGTCATAGTTTTCCTCAAAACATGTCAACCAATTATTGGCAGCCATTTGGAAACCAGCTTTAGCGAAACTATAAATATATATTCATGAGCGAATACAAAAATTAAAATCAATCGTATTTCACGCAACCTCGAATAGAATAGAATAAAGGAAATATAGTGATAGAATACAGGAGAAACAGGTTTCGGATAGAATACAGGAGAAACAGGTTTCGGATAGAATACAGGATAAACAGGTTTCGGAGTTTTACGTCTTTTTGGAGAACTAAAAAAGGTAGCGTAGCTAACATTACAAACTACTAATATTGCAAAGTAAATCCCTTTAAAGGGACAGTAATCGAAATTTGAAGTAATCCTTCATGCAAAGATAGCAAAGCCTGAATCAAAAGTTTTCTTTGATGAAGTGTTAATTTGATTTTCATATATATATTTGGAAAATTGAATATTTTCAAATGGGGTTTCTTGGTCACTTGCGTATTTTCATAGCAGAAAAACACAGAGAAATTATCAGAATTAATCAGGTTTAAGCCTGGGAAAACTACATTATCTTCCTAATAATCGAGCAAATTAAGGTTTTCAGAATAACGCTGTGAATCGAGCATTGACATCTCTGCATGGAGGGTTATTTAAACTGACGCTAACAGTTCCTTTAATGATATTTTTTATATTTTTTTGTCCGAATAAAAAAATTTGTATTATTTAAAAAGCTAAAAAAAATTAAAAGTCAAAATTTCAAAATTTCAACAATTTCAACAATTTCAAAATTTCAACAATTTCAACAATTTCAAAAATTTCAACCATTTCAACAAAGTCAAAAATTTCTACAATTTCAAGGGACCCTCTATTTATACGTTGCATGCTTGATTCACAAAGGTACCCATTAATTCTTTACAGAGAAACTACAATGGAAAATGATCAATTGAAATAGTAAAAATGATGGATATCTGATAGATTTAAATAGTAAAAATGATGGATATCTGACAGATTTAAATAGTAAAAATTATGGATATCTGATTGATTTAAATAGTAAAAATGATGGATATCTGATAGATTTAAACAGTAAAAATGATGGATATCTGATAGATTTAAATAGTAAAAATGATGGATATCTGATAGATTTAAATAGTAAAAAT
>NW_019396076.1:0-34441 GCF_000591075.1 Eurytemora carolleeae | reverse complement strand
TATATATATATAAAGGTTATGCTGTGTGTAAGATTATAGTGAGTATGGTATATATATATAAAGGTTATGCTCTGTGTAAGATTATAGTGAGTATGCAGTATATATATATATGAAGGTTATGCTCTGTGTAAGATTATAGTGAGTATGGTATATATATATAAAGGTTATGCTGTGTGTAAGATGATAGTGAGTATGCAGTATATATATATATATATAAAGGTCATGCTCTGTGTAAGATTATAGTGAGTATGGTATATATATATAAAGGATATGCTCTGTGTAAGATTATAGTGAGTATGCAGTATATATATATGGTTATGCTCTGTGTAAGATTATAGTGAGTATGCAGTATATATGTATATATATAAAGGATATGCTGTGTGTAAGATTATAGTGAGTATGCAGTATATATATATATATAAAGGTTATGCTGTGTGTAAGATTATAGTGAGTATGGTATATATATATAAAGGTTATGCTCTGTGTAAGATTATAGTGAGTATGGTATATATATATATAAAGGTTATGCTGTGTGTAAGATTAAAGTGAGTATGCAGTATATATATATAAAGGTTATGCTGTGTGTAAGATTATAGTGAGTATGCAGTATATATATATATATAAAGGTTATGCTCTGTGTAAGATTATAGTGAGTATGCAGTATATATATATAAAGGTTATGCTCTGTGTAAGATTATAGTGAGTATGCAGTATATATATATAAAGGTTATGCTGTGTGTAAGATTATAGTGAGTATGCAGTATATATATATATAAAGATTATGCTGTGTGTAAGATTATGACTGGAAATCTATCAACTGTCCAACATATGATATAATCCTGACAGACTGTCAATCAAACCTTGCACCAACTAAACTCTTTTTAGATCAAACATCAATACATTTTATTTCAAAGAACTCACAGCTACACATTCAGCCTTCATTCTACTTTATCTCTGAACAATTCAATTGCAAGTTTTATTCAATTTTTTAAGTCCAAGAGACTAGGGAGGACCAGAAAATATGCATTTCAATAACATTTATAATTTGCAATCATTGCAAAAAAATATAAGCGAATGCTATGAAAAATTATTTAATTTGTTTTACTTTTTTAAATAAGATTTTTACTGACTCCGACCCAGAGCCAGACACAGGCATGAAGAATGAAGCAAACACAGAAATACTTTTAAAATTGTTTCTTCTTTTTCTCATACTTTGTATACTATAGTTTGTATACTATAAAATGTAAAAAAGTTTTTAAACAGTTGTTATTTGGCATTATAATGACGTTATCTATAGTTTGCTTAATTATATTAATTACACTCCCTCCTCCATAATAGCTTTGCTCCCAAGAGATCAGAATACCCCCTCTTTCATCTCCTCCTCATCCTCCATCCTTCTTTAACCCCCCTCCCCCTCCATCCTTCTTTACCCCCCCCCCTCCAACCTTCTTTCACCTTCAGCTCCCCCCTTCCATCCATTTTACCATTAGTATAATACTGTAGGGTATTGGCTGCCATTAACTAGCAATCATTAATTTATATCAGGTAAATGTATTTAAGAATACTCTGTACTCTGCTTTCTGTATTTAGTATTTAGTACACTGTATTCTGTATTCTGTACTCTGTACTCTGTACTCTGTACTCTGTACTCTGTACTCTGTACTCTATACTCTATACTCTGTACTCTGTACTCAGTACTCTGTACTCTGTACTTTGTACTCTGTACTCTGTACTCTGTACTCTGTATTCTGTATTATGTACTCTGTACTCTGTACTCTGTACAACTACTACTAATACTGTACGACTTCTCTGTACTAAACTTTGTAATATATTGCGTAAAATAATAAAGTTACTGTTTCAAATTCATTTAGATACTCATTACAAAAAGACATTTAGTCAATTTCTAGAATTTACAGACATTTTTCAATAATGCATAAACATCGACACTAGCTAGACAGCTTCAGAGAATTAGCTAAATATGTCAAAAATGTGAATTATGCGAATTTATTTACAAGATTATTTTTATTAAAAATGCATAAGACCTTTTTTACTTCTAATCGGTATCAAAAAGATCTTCAGTTTCATTCTTTGTGGATAACCCTTTATATTGGCTAACTGCTTCGCCTCCGCAGCCCGCCCGCATTCATTTAAAAAAAACATTGGCAGTTTTTTTAATCTGTTAATTATTTGCCCGCCAGTAACCCACTATAGGTCCACAAATCATACAGTTTTTCAGCAAAATTAAAAACTCTTTAAAGTATAATTTTTCATGGCTAAATTTTCTTGTTAAAGTTGTTTAATAAAATAAATTACATAGACAAAAAGACCGGCGATAAAACTGCCAAAAAAATAGTAATTTTCACGCATAGACCGTAGACACATAGTCAAACATCTAGAAAATCTACATAGCTAGAAATCCAGGCAATTAGACATCCAGACATCTAGACATCCAGACAACTCTACAATTAAAAAGCTAGTCATTCAAATAAGTTTACTGCTAGACAACTGGACATTTAGACAACTATGACAGCTTCACAACTTGACAACTAGATAGCTTTACAACTAGACAACTGGACATCCAGGCAACTATATATTTAGGAAACTAGACATTCAGACAACTTTAAACAAGACAACTGGACATCCAGACAATCCGATATTCCGAAAAATAGGCAGGTTCACAACTAGACATCCAGACACGTAGACAGCTAAAAAGCAAGACTGGTTCACAGTTAGACATCCAGACAGCTAGACAGCTAGACATCCAGAAAGCTAGACAGCTTCGTAACTAGACATACAGACAGTTACACAGCTTAACATCCAGACAGATAGACATTCAGAAAGCTGCACATTCAGACAGCTACACATCCAGACAGCTAGACATTCAGACAACTAGACATTCTGACTGCTAGACATTCAAACAGCTAGACTTTGAGGCAGCTACACATTCAGGCAGCTAGACATTTATACAGCTAGACATTCAGACAGCTAGACATTCATACAGATAGACATTCAGACAGCTAGACATTCAAACAGCAACACATTCAGACAGCTAGACATTCAAACAGCTTCACATCCAGACAGCTAGACATTCAAACACCTAGACACCCATACAGCTAGACATTCAGATATCTATACATTCATACAGCTCGACATTCATACAGCTGGAAATCCAGACTGCTAGACATTCAGACAGCTAGACATTAAGACAGCTAGACATTGAGACAGCTACACATCCAGACAGCGATATGATATGAAAAGAGAGAGAGAGTATGCTGTACATCATTTCAATGTTCCCGTTGCGTCTGACATTTTGGACAGATTTATAGCTCTTCATTATACAGATTGGGAGTTGCTCAATGGACGTAACATAAATAACGTTCCAACCCCGGCGTTTCGTTACGACTGGGGAGGGGGGGGGGGGGGGGGAGGGACCAGGGGAGACTGATTAATACCGAATATTTTTAACAGACATAAAAATTTATGAGTAAGGGTAGAGGGATATGTCATAAACTACAATATTCAGACGGCAGAGTTTATATACAACTATACAACAGTTTTCAAAGATCAGATGTGAGAGAGGGGGAAAAGGCGACCCACGCCCGTTTCACCTCCGACCCGCAGATGACGTCACAAAATGGGATTTGCGGCATGCGCTTGCCCCTATGCCGTCCGACCCTTACCCGTTTTCCCATCCTGCAAAACGACTGTACTTTTGTATGCTAATTATAGACGAATGCAGCATTAATTTAGACATCCGCTGATGATAATCTTCTCAAAGTAAGTTTTGGAACACTAAAAATAAATCTTTTTTAGAGAAAATGTCGTCTTTTGGCGCGCAATTCAATTAAAGAATATGCTATAAACATATGACATCATTTGTGGGTCGGAGGTAAAATGGGTGAGGGTTAATGTATAGAATATGCTTTAACTGAATTGTACATCAAACTCTGACAGCCACTAAAACTTTAAGATAAAGAGTAAATTATAAAAACGCAGATTTTATTATGGGTTTTCACAACTCTTGCTTCATTCAGTCAAGACATCCTCTGCTGTCACAGAAAAAACTATAATGAATAAGTTTATTATCTGATAGATACCATGACGTCATTATAAATTTAAATTAATGCTGCATTCGTCTATAATAAACAAATTAAGAAATTTTGCTGGAAGGTAAAACAGGTGAGGGTCGGACGGAATAGGGGTAAGCGTATGCCACAAATCCCGTTTTGTGACGGCATCTGAGGTTCGGAGGTAAAACGGGTGCGGGTCGCCTTCCCCCTCTCTGCGAGACCTTTATTGGCGCATACATTCTACAAATATAATGGTACAGCTTCCTTTTTCAAATTCTTTGTTCGAGGATTTTCATTTGTTTTAGTTCCTATATCCCGTTAAAGAGAGGGTTTAAAAAAATGTTACTTTGATCAGGGGGATTCCTTTCTTTTCCTGCAGTAGAAAAGTCACTTTTGTTTTTGGAGAGAACCCACAATTGAAAATGATCAGTTTTTAAAACTATAAACATTGATATCTTAATCAAACTTGACCTGACAAAGCTTTTAAGGGTATCATTGTGAATCGGGCATTGCCATCTTAGCATCTTAAAATTACGTTTAATTGTTATATTTTTATGATCGTCTGTGAAGTCTGTGGAAAACGTTGCGGATTATTTATTTTTATTTTTATTTTCAATTTAATTATGATTTATCGTTCATTTTTTAAAATAAATTTTACCTTAATTTCTCTTTTATTAAGTTTCTTTGATTTTGTTCTGTTTTATCTATTGTTATTCTGTTTTGAAATGTTATCCTGTTATCTATTATTTTAAATCCAAAGAATTGTAGTCTTTGCAACAAACTCTGATTTTCTAATCCCTATATATTTGTAACCCAATTCCAAACCATTAATTTTATTTTATCAAAAAATCTATTGGAAAATCAATGGTTTACTACCATCAGATTGAAAAAATATAGAGATTAGAACATTTTAAGTTCGTGGCAAAGACTCAATTCCTTTTCTTATCTGCAGTTCTTTATCCTGTTCAAAAGTCTCGTATATATATTTTGCTCTGAAATTATGTTTTCTCAATAATCACGAAACCTTTCCTTTCAAATCGAGGTTTGGAGAATATTAATTAATACCTTTATGTAGTTAAAGGACCTAAGTAGGAAGGAAACAAACGTCGAACTAGGGATCGGTGGTTTAGCCCTAATAACACCAACAAAGGACAATATTTAGAAGACAATATTTAGAAGACGATATTTAGAAGACGATATTTAGAAGACGATGGTGAGATTTCAACGTGGTTTTAGTTTATTCTTAAGTTTAATTTGCAAGAAATCTTTTGATATGTATTTAAATCTAAAACTTTTATTGCAGAAACTAATTTAAAAAGTAAAGACAGAAATATACTTTTTAATGAATTTAGATTTAATATTTATAAATTAAAATATAGTTTTTTTTTGGTTTTGATCATTTACGACCAGCAAACTTTAAACTAACTTTCAGAACACAAAATTTGATGCTGTACTCGTAGAACATAGCAATAAAATGGCAACGATGTTTCCTATTTCAGATAGAAACCGGTGAATTTTCAGACGGTACTGTTATGAACCGTAAACAGCATCCTTTAAAGGACCACTTTGTTCATGTGAAGGATTGATTGAAAAAATGAAAAAAGAGATAGAATAAGCATAGCACAGGATAATAATGGATAGAATGCGAATAAGATTGGATGAGGACGGATGGAACGAGGAAAGGTAGGATGAGGACGGATAGAATAGGAAAGGTATGATGAGGACGGATATAAGAGGAAAGGTAGGATGAGAACGTATAAAAACTGGAAAGGTAGGATGAGGACGGATGGAACGAGGAAAGGTAGGATGAGGACGGATGGAACGAGGAAAGGTATGATGAGGACGGATAGAAGAGGAAAGGTAGGATGAGAACGTATAAAAACTAGAAAGGTAGGATGAGGACGGATGGAACGAGGAAAGGTAGGATGAGAACGTATAGAAGAGGGAAGGTGGGATGAGGACGGATAGAAAGAGGAAAGGTAGGATGAGAACGGATAGAAAGAGGAAAGAAGGATAAGGACGGATAGAAGTGGAAAGGTAGGATGGGAACGGATAGAAAGAGGAAAGATAGGATGAGAATGGATAGAAAGAGGAAAGAAGGATAAGGACGAATAGAAGAGGAAAGGTAGGATGAGAACGGATAAAAAGAGAAAAGGTTGGACAAGGACGGATAGAAGAGGAAAGGAAGGATGAGAATGGATAGAGAGAGGAAAGGTAGGATAAGGAAGGATAGAAGAGGAAAGGTAGGACAAGGAATGGATAGAACAAGAAAGAAGAGGATGAGGAAAGATATGACGAAGATGAGAAGATAAGTTGACAGAACTGTCCTTACCAGAGATTGAAGCCTGACACAAAGTTATATCAGAGTTTCACGGGAGAACACAGGGTTTAAGATAGATAGCAGATAGATAGATATATAGATAGATATATTGATAGATGAATAGATAGATAGCAGATAGAGAGATATATAGATACATATATTGATAGATTAATAGATAGATAGAATATATATATAGATATTTAGATAAAAAGATAAATAGATCAAATAGATTGATAAATAGATAGATTGACAATAGATAAATTTGAAAAGTTATACATACACATACATATATAGATAGATAGATAGAAGGGAGAGGCGAGGTATGATTGCATATGATTGACAGGTTCTAGTCATCTAATGAAAGATTTATCACCAGACACCTGCCATGATTCATCACTACTGTCCATCATTTCTTCTCTTCTAGTATTCTTCTCATTCTCCTTACATCAATCCTTGTCCTTCTTTTTACTCTTCATCCTCACACCATGGGACGCTTTACTCAGGGTGGCCTGGGATTACGATAGTATAGAAATATATTGTAAACTTATCCTAGTAAACTACATAGATAGAGTCAAATTAGATCATGCAAGAGGTATTAAATGGAGAGGATGGAGAAGCTGGAGAGAATGGAGAGAATGGAGAGAATGGAGAGGATGGAGAGGAAGGAGAGGATGGAGAGAATGGAGATAATGGAGAGAATGGAGAGAATGGAGAGAATGGAGAGGATGGAGAGAATGGAGAGAATGGAGAGGATGGAGAGGATGGAGAGAATGGAGAGAATGGAGAGGATGGAGAGGATGGAGAGAATGGAGAGAATGGAGAGGAGGGAGAGGATGGAGAGAATGGAGAGAATGGAGAAGATGGAGAGAATGGAGAGAATGGAGAGAATGTAGAGAATGGAGAGGATGGAGAGGATGGAGAGAATCGAGAGGATGGAAAGGACAGAGACTGTAGATAAAAGGTGAATATGAAAAAGTTTTATGATTTTATACTCTTTAAACTATTCGTCATCGTAAACTTTGGATCAAAACTTGTCAAGAATATTTAGAATATATTGGTTCAAAGAATTTTGTCTAGGTCAGTAGTTGTGTAGAGTAGTGTGGAAAGGAGGGTAGGGAAGTTAGGGGAGAGGGCGGGGGATAATGTAGGTAAGGGGAGAAAAGAAGTTATGAATGCACATGGTTCTACTTTTGAAAATCATGTGTGTTCCATGATTTTCGAGAAATAAAGGTGTGCAACATGCATGCTCTCATTGTAGAATTTACAAGATATTGCAACAAAAAATCAACCCAAGTCCCCACCCCCCCTCCACCATTGAAGAGACATTTTTCCATTAGTCCAGAAAGAAGTATGGAAATAATGAAGAAAAATATATATCTATAGCAAAACTTTCCTTTTTGTTTAAAAACGAGCCAGTCCGACAATAATCAAATGTTTTTTTCACGGTTTATATAGAGTTGTTTTCATTCATTTATCCCTTGTTGCTCTCTGAATTTATGTACTTTGATCATTTAACTGCATTCGCCCCACCTAGAAACACAAACAACCCCCACTGCCCCCCCCCCCACTCGCTATCCTCAAATTAGAAAAACCACAGGGGGAGTAAAAAATTTCATCCAAAATTGTTGTTGGTTTAGGTGCAGATTTGCACTAATAATTGTTTAGTTTTCGTGGATTTTTTTGTTATATACTTTTTACTTGTTTATAGATTTTAATAAATGGAATTGAGTCATTGCCACAAACTCTAATTTTCTAATCCCGCTATCTTTGCAACTCAATGTCTAAGTTTGAAATATCAAAGGTTTACATCATCAGGTTGCAAAGATATAGATATTATGTCACAGACACAATTCCTTTTGAGATAAGATATTTTTTTCTCCAAAAAAAATTAGATTATCTGATCTTTTTACTCTATGCCTAAAACTATTTTTTTCACTAAGTTTCATCTTGAAACTTTAACCCTGCAGAAGATAAGTTCAGTCTTGTGTAAAAAAATACCATTTTTTACTCACCCTGCATATAGGTATAAAGATTACTGCAGTTATGCATATACAATATACATCATACAAAATTTTACAATAACTTGAAATTTACCTTTTAACCTTATTTTTTGCAACATTAGTTAAAAAAATTTAGCAAAATAAGTTCTCATTTAATGTCTTTGTTATTTATAATCTAAAGGTTTCAGCTGTCAATGATTTTGGTATCTGAAAAACTAACTGTCTGCGAAGTTTGCGTGCAAAAGTTAAAATCTGCCAAAATATTCACTTCATTATTGCTTTCCGATTCTTTTTCTCACCAAACTGACGGTATTTGAACATAAAATGTCATTCAAAGGCTGGCTGGTGGAAAAAGGGAACGTTTTGTCAGGTTGAACCAAATTCTACACTTTCTTATATTCCTATTGACCGAGGATTGAAGGTCTAAACTACAAATACAATAATAACAAAGAAATTCTCCTGGAATTTTCATTTGAACTTTTAAAAAGTTTTGCATTGATAAACTTACATAAACTTACATACAATTGAAACAAAAATAAGACATCTCTTGATGTATCAATTATAAATAAGAAAAATTATATTATTTCAAATCCTTCAAATCCCGATTTTACAGTGATAAAAGTCTGCAAAAACATTTGTTAAATCCGGCTGTAATTGAAAAATGTATTGAAAATCTGTCCTAATTGCACATTTTAATTTCTTTTACGCAAGTGTGCCTTGGGCAAAACAATTTTTTTAAATCAAATTGTATTCTTGTTTATTCGATTAATGTTTAGGAAAAAAACTTTGTGCAGTAAAATATTTGAATGGTTAGAAAGTTTGTTTGTATGAATGAGGTATCTAGTATCTAGAAGGTTACAGTTCCATGCCACTATTAAATCAATCAATCAAATACATGCCAATCTTTCAGATAGACAGATAGATAATTAAATAATTTTAGACATAGACAGATACAGACATCAAAGAACGAAACACAAATAAAAATAAGATAGATATATACATAAACATAAATATAGATACAGAAGGATACAGAATTCAGATACACAGAAAAATAAAAATAGATACAGAGAGATAAAAACATTAATATAGATTCAGATACACAGAACCATAAAAAAAGATATAGATACAAACAGAAGGGTACAGATACACATAAAAACAAATATAGATGCATATAAACACAGAAGAATACAGATACACAAGACCAAGACCAAGCTTGTTTCGCCTGTTAAGGAATGGAATAAGGAAAATACTATTAATGCACTGTAGATCACTTACTATCTATAAAAAAAGTTATAGTAAAGAATTCTTTCTCACTCATTTCTTTATAATATTATTAAAAGTGCTAACTAAACATGAAGACGCAACTAAAGCAAGCAAATTATAAGGGTGGAAATACCTTTTTCAATAAATTGAAATCATTTTGAACAATTATCCACGTTTTTCCATGTACATAACCGTCTTCACAGAACCCTGGGGGGCCATGAATCTTTATCCTATCCTATAGAGCAAACGAATTAAGTTTTTGCCACAAAAAAAATATAGGGATTAGAATATCTAAGTTTGTGGCAAAGATTCAATTTCTTCGCAGGGTTGTCCATTTAGCATGAAACTACAGAGACAAAGGAATTAAGTCTTTGCCAAAAACAAGATATAGGGATTAGAAAATTAGAGTTTGGGGCAAAGACTCTTCTCAGAGTTTTCCATAACGGAGGAAACTACAGAGACAATGGAATCGAGTCTTTGCCACAAACTATAATCTTACAATCCATATATCTTTATAACCTAATGTCGTAGACCTTAGATATTTCAGACTATGAATTCTTGTTAGATTAAATAATTGAAATATCAAAGTTTACATCATCAGGTTGCAAATATGTGGAGATTAGAAAATTTCAGTTTGTGGCAAAAGTTCAGTTCCTTTACAGATTCTATTCAGTCTTTTTTATATCGAATTCTTTGCTCATTGCACCTGTAGGTACAGTTACTTTATTCAAAATATCAATCCGTAAGTCCCTTTTCTAGTTAACCTCAAACAAAAGAAATCAATTTTCAGAGGATAACACAACATTTGTTTAAAGGTTTCCATCGTGAATTGGACAAGAAACTTGAACTTGAAATTATGGTACCCCTTGCACAAATAATCTGATCAAAGCAAAATAAATCTCTTTTTTTCACTCTTATTTTCTGACGATTTAGCTCTCAACACTTTTTTTTGCAAATTTTCTTTTACCTGCACCAAGGAACAGTGAAGTGAAGGGTTGACTCTACAAAGCGTAAAAATCGGTAAGGAAAAATAATCTTGCAAGTGTATTAAATACAGGTTCTAAATAACAGTAGTTCTTTCAACATAAATCATTAACCTTGATATACATGAAGTATTGCATTATTTAATTTGCAATGTTTTCAACTTTGAAATAACATTTTTTTCTTGAATCTTAAGATACTGTTTAAACTATTACATATTAAGCAGTACTTGAATATTAATAGCTAGCATGGGAACCCAGCTTTGCCTGGAGACAAAGTTTTCTTTATAAGAGTCCGCCACGAACTTTCTACAAAGTTCCTGAGTTCCCCATTTAAATTTGAGGCAAATTGGTCAGGTTCATGAGTTTTGATCAGACATATAAACAAAAAATAAAGATCACTACTTTATTTACATAAATGTCAGTTCAAAATTCTCAATAAAAAACAGCCATCAGTCCAATAATATAATCACCCTTTCAGTGTACTTAAAGAGATAATCCCATATATCCAGATTCCAGATGTTTATTACTCTTGTATCTTAAATTAAAGAATTTGAACAGGATAACAAACTTTTATTTTTTAGGAGACATAGCAATACATAGAACTCGAATATGGAATGCATTGTTTTTCATGAGTTTAAACACTTTAACAAATATATAATATAAAGAATACTAAATTAAGCTTAAAAGCTGATTCACTTTGGATCGCAAGAGAGTGAGAGATAGATAGATAGATAGACAGCTGACAGAAGCTTGAGAGAGGATGGATCACAATAAAAATATGAATTCTTCATAGAGTCTAATTATTTTCTATCTTGAGAACCGGAGTTTGGAAAATTTATTTTTGATTGCAAGACAATTGTTTGGCGAGCTGAGCATATTTAGCGTACTTGGATTGAATGTTTAGATCGTCTTTGGTATCAGGGGAGGGAGATCTAGCTCCAGGGAAACCAACTACTCCGGGCTCCTTAGTAAAGTGCATCTTGGAGAGATGATGTCGGTACGCACCTCTAGAGATAAAGGGTGTATCACAAAAAGGACATTTGATGACAGAGTCGTTAGAGACTGCTTGGTTACACGCCCAGGAGAATGCCATCATTGCTCCGGGATCAGAGATCTGACTTGGTTCGGATATTCTCGGGTTCTTTGGAGACTTTCTCTGGGTATCACAGAGGAGCTGAAGAGCAGCTAGAGGGTTCGAGGATTTCTTCTCTTCCTCTTCCTCTTGAAGATGTTGAGATCTCTCTGGTTTAATATCAAGTTTGGTCAGGTCGGGAGATTCTATTCTCTGTCTCACAGGATTCTCATTGATATCCTGTGGAGTAGGAGAACTAATGAGAGATGGAGAAGGAGAGGCAGCGCTACCATCAGTTTGATTGTTGCTATCTATTTCCTGCTTGATTTTTCCATTTGTTTGGCCATCAGGAGACTCAGTTGATTTCTCCAGGGAGGGCGGGGAGGATGGTTTATTGGATAGAGAAGGAGGAGGAGATGAGGGTTTCTGAGAGGAGGGAGGAGGATGGGGAGAAGAGGGTTTACTGGAGACACTGCTACTAGATCCTGGAGATATGGAGCTATCTCTAGGTATCATGTTTGATACACTGAACTTTGTTAAGGAGTTCACCGGGTTGTACAATGAGTGTAGAGAGGAAGGAGGACTAGGAACTGTGAATTTGCGTCCCATGGACGCTTGGAAATTTCCTTTTACCATTTGTTCCAAGGATCCTAGGATGGAGGAGTGCGAATCCTTCTTCTGATCGGAGTCGGAGCTTCTGTCCGAACCTTCATAAGACAAATCTTCAGTTTTGATGGGAGGGATTGGAACCGAGATATTCCTGCCAACACACTGCTGGATGTGGGAGATGAATAGATCCAAGGGTATTCTATCTTCACATCTCTCACAGAGCAGTTTACCACTCTCCATGATGTCTCGAGCACTTGCTGCAGCTGCCTTGGAACCCTGGACACCCCCGACAATCTCATGTCGAGCACGCTCCAGTTCAAGAAGCTTCTTTACAGGAAGAGCTTTTTTCCGCTCCCTTGCAAGAGCAGCAGGGGAGGGCAGGGACGGACGGGCCCCACGAGATTCTCCAGTATAATGATTAGCCTTGATCATGTGTTCACTTAAATCCTTTAAAGTTCCAAAACCTTTCTCACAAACCTTACAGGTCAACACAGAGTTAATGTGACTCTTTGATGTGTGCTGAGCTTCAGGATATTTCCAAGCTGAGAGTTGGTCGTGAGATATAACTTTCTTATAATGTTGCGTCTCCTGCATATGCTTTGTCAGAAGATCTAAACTTCTAAAGCTCTGTCCGCATCCCATACACTTGAGAATATCTCGGGTTTGTTGATCCGCCTTCCCTATCCATATATCTTGTCCTCGAACTAGCTTACGAGGCAGGGGGAGCTGTTCCTTTAGTATATCCCGTCCTCCTGGACTAGGTTTAGGAGAGGTCGACATAGTAGAAACTGGACTCGACATAGATCTAGACGGAGAGGATACCGAGGGGGGCATAGAGAGCATTGAGGCTGAACTATGCATAGGATATGGCATAGCATGGTGTTTGGCATCTTTCATATGAGTGGTGAGGTCCTCAAGGGTTTGATAACTCTCCTTGCACCACACACACTTAAATACATCACATATTTTACCTCCGTCTTTAGTTTTGTTGATCCACTGTGACTGCCAGGGGTTAGAACGGGGAGGAGAGGAGCTAGGATTGGATTTATTGTTTGCTGCTAAACTGAGTAGAGTTGAAAACTCTGAACCTGCTACAGGTGGCTTTAGTTGATTAAAGAAAGATAAAATATTAGAAGGTAACATAGGATTAAAGGAGTTTTCTTGCTTTAACTCAGGACTCTTGTTTCCGGAGAGATCCAGGGGACTCTCTCCACTCCTCTCCTTGTCACAAGGAGAGCTGGACCTAGGATATTTAGACCTAGAGCCTAGATCTAGAGGAGAATCATCTCCGGCGGAGCGTTTTCGATCCGACCCGTCCCGGGAATCCTCAGAGTTTTGTTTGGATATGAGCAGTTGAGCAGCTTGGAGCTGTGCAAACTGAGCAGCATATAGACCTGGGTTCAGAGCAAGCAGATGAGCTGGAAGCAAAAAAGGGTTTTTCATAATATCAATCGGTAGCGAGGACATGTTGCTGTTCTCAGGTGCAGGACTGGAGGGAGAACTCCTACTACAAGGTTGATCTAGAGATTCAGACGCTAGCATTGGAACTTCAGGTTCATCATTACTCTCACTTCCGTCAGATTCAACCTGCCCAACTCCTGAAAAATGGAAAAATTAAACCATTCGTTCAAAACAATAACATTTTTTAAGTCTGACATTTTAAAGTATCCATAATCTCCAAAGGGGACAATATCAATTTGGAAAAAAAATCTACAAGGGAACTGAACATGTCCATCAAACTTAAATTTTCTGATTTCTAAATATTTGTAACCTGATGGTCAAAATTTGACTATATTATCTCGCAGAATTTATAGTTTAAAGTATCAAAGGTTTACAACATCAGGTTGCAAAATTGTAAGGATTAAAAAAATAGCGTTAGAGACAAGTGTTCAATTCTTTTCAGCTGAAAGGAAGTCAGAGTTGAGAAGGGGTTTCCAAACAATAATAAAATATAACATTTTTAATAACTTTTTTTATATCTTTCCAGTAAGCGATAACTAGAAAAAATTAACTATATAAAAGTTAACGTAGTATTAAGTTAAAATGCCATAACAAAAAAAATTCACTAAAAATACAAAAAGATACGCTTGAATAATTTTAAATATTTTTATCAAATTGAATATTTTAAATCTACGTAAAGATGAGTTTTAAATAAATATAATAATAATCTTTCCAATAACAATTTTTTATTTCCTTTTTCAAACTTTTTTTGTAATTTGTAAAACAAAATTCAACGATTAGGAATCTTAAACAAATTGATAATTCGGTATAGAAAATATAAAACTAAATAAACTTAAATCTACGAATAGAAGTGTAGTATCGAGAAAATTATATTTTATAATGTATAAGTACAAGTCTTCATGTGTTTACTGTCAATCTATGAGGCTTGAATGTGACGTATTATGACATTGTGGCATGAGCCAAATACATACATTACAATATGAAAAGGATTACTTTTTATGTAGCCCCCCCCCCCTCCTTTAACATGTAAGTACGACTGTATTCTATTTGGAAGCAGAAAGAAATTCGTTTAGAAAAAAAACTCATCCGTCAAAACTAATGTCACTCAAACTTCAAGAAATTCGACATTTTAAAGAAAAATCTGTCTTTTTAGAACGACAAGAAGGGGGAGCTAGAAATATTCAGAAAATCTGTAATTTTTACCAAGCCAAGAAATAGAAAAGGCAAAATTCCTAAAAATATGCAATATTTGCTTGTCATCGAACAACTTGCCTTCATTTCTCTCCACACTTGGATCTCCAAGATTGTCAGTTCTTTTGGGAACCCCCTGCTTCCTTCTGCCCATTTTTTAAATGTTTATTGGCAAATTGTATCATCTCCTAGCATAACATTTATACACTGAAAATCCAAGTCCTTTGCATGAGAGATATTAGCTTAATGTGCTATATATGTGTGTCTTCTCTCCAAGCCTATCACAGACTGAAGGGTGTCCTGTCACGGCGGCCTGACAGCTGACGGATCCGTGCCGGTACTCCGCCTCAACTAAACCGGTCTGACTGGGTGACAAGCCGGGACAGGGCACACCTGGTTAATGACAACATAGACTCTACTCAGCACTGTTCTACGCGGATCATTATTCCTTTGATTCTACGCGGTGCGAAGGAGATAATTTCTCTGGAGTGAAAATAACCCATCTAGGAGTAAAAGTCCGAATGCTAAGATCCTGGTCAAAAAGAAAAGATCAGAAAAATATAGAAATTAGAAATAATGTAAATTGGCCAGGGTTTAGAAATATTAGCGTTCTAGATAATCAATGTAAGTTTGACAGGCATCCATCATTCCCAGTCATGAAATATAGAATAAATAGATTTTCCTCAGCAAAATTACTTATTTAATTGAAAATGTTTTATTTCCAGTTTTTGCTTTGAAAAAGTGTTTTTGATTTAAAAGTAATTTGATTGTTTTTGTTCCTGCACATGAAGTTTTTATATCAATTGAAATTAAAATGTATTTAAATTAGAATTAAAGATTGGCATAGTTTGTGGTGCTGATAGTTTTACTCGTTTTTTTTAGTACACCCAAAATTATATGTATTAAGCTCATGGGCAACCGTAGTACATTTAAATTTCCGAGCCGGGTCAACCTTTCCGGTCCCAGTTTGTACTGTATCGCCAGGACATTGGGTAAATAAAGCAGACACTCATTAGGACTAGCCGGTGCAAACAAGGTTGACGCGGTCAGACTTTAGGTTGAATTTACTTTTACAAAAGGGTCAGGGGTGCGTGAGCTAGCTAAACATATCCAAACCAGATAATTCAAAGTCCACCAAACCATGCGATTTTTTTTCTTCAAAAATCGGAATTTTTTTTAAAATTTGATTTTTTAAAATATCTTGGCCAAACGATGAAACATTGAATATTTAAAATTTAAGAAAAATCTTAATTAAATGTTTAACAGTGGTGTCGAAGATGAAGGCTCACTGATTATTAAAACTCGCGAGAAGAGGTACAAATAGTCCAGGATATATATTTATCCATTGAGCAAATATTGTTCCTCTGTCAATCAAGGGTTTAGGAGGAGAAATAATAATGAAATATGATATTGGAGATACTGGGAGGTACCTGGAGATACGGAGATACAGGGTGGAACCTTGAGATACAAGGGGTACCTGGATTTACAATAATCTGGAGATACAGGTAGTATCTGGAGATACAGGGATGTACCTGGAGATACAGGGAGGTACCTGGTGATACATTGGGGATCTGGAGATACAGGGAGTTACCCAGATGTAAGGAAGGTTCAGGAAGTACTTTGAGGTTCACGAAGGTAGCTGAAGGTACATGGACATCCCTGTTAATACAGAAACGTATACAAAGAACAGAGGTAGGAACTGTTCTGTGAAGTATCGTTAATCTTGAACACTTAATCTTGAAATCCAATGTAGGTGGACTTTTGAGAATAAATGCCTGATCCTTAGAAAAAAAATTATCATTGCAGGTTTCGATCAGCAGGGGATGTCGAAGAAGAATTTAATTAATCAGTAGGTTTGCATGTTTAATTAATCCATAGGTCTGCAGGTTTAATTAATCCGTAGGTCAACATGTTTAATTAATCCGTAGGTCTGCATGTTTAATTAATCCATAGGTCTGCATGTTTAATTAATCCGTAGGTGTGCATGTTTAATTAATCCGTAGGTCTGCAGGTTTAATTAATCCATAGGTCTGCATGTTTAATTAATCCGTAGGTCTGCATGTTTAATTAATCCGTAGGTCTGCATGTTTAATTAATCCATAGGTCTGCATGTTTAATTAATCCGTAGGTGTGCATGTTTAATTAATCAGTAGGTTTGCACGGAGAATCCCAGATACACAACGCAAAAGTTCTGCGTCAGGAAGTTTATAGGCTTTACTTCTACGAAGAGCTAAATTTGGAACGCTTAGTTTAAAATTGATTCAATAACAAGAAGTTAGAGAAGTACTCGACAATTTTTCAAAGTTAACAAGAGACGTATATAGTTGACAATATATGTTGAATGTCTGGATTAAGATGGATGTGTATCAGAGAGACCGAGAGGATAAGAAGAACCGAATATATATACATTTAGAGAACCCGCTACCTTGGGTTGACCGGCTCAGAGGCAGCGGTATCTTTTCTATTAGTTGACTGATGACCTCAATACCCCCCCCTCATTTAGTTCTCCTCCCCCTTCTCCACCCGACAAAGAGAACTGTCATCAAATTAATCATCCGAATGATAATCAAACCCCCTTCAACCCCAATCCACCCTTCCATCCTTCTTGGCCATCCTGATCTTGATTCTTCTCTTCTTCCACTCCATCCTAACCTTGATTTATCTCTTCTTCCACTCCATCCTAACCTTTATCCTTCCATTCACTTTCTTCCTCCTAACCTTTATCCTTCCATCCTCTTACTCCATCCTAACCTTTATCCTTCTATCCTCTTTCTCCATCCTCATCTTTATCCTTGCATCCTCCTTCTCCATCCTAACTTTTATCCTTTCATCCTCCTTCTCCATCCTCCTACTCCCTCCTAACCTTTATCCTTTCATCCTCCTACTCTATCCTAACCGTTATCCTTCCATCCTAACCTTTACTATTCCATCATCTTCCTACTCCATCCTAACCTTTATCCTTCCATTTTCCTTCTCCATCCTCACCTTTATCCTTCCATTCTTCCACTCCTTCTACTCCCTCTTTCCTTTCTCCGACATTTTATCTTGCCTTATTTCGACTTATTTGTTTTTCTTCAATAATCAAAACAATTTTTGGATTTCCTATTCGTGGTAATTCAAGAGTATCTAACAAAATGATGTTATTTACCATTTTTCATGTAAATGTGACGTTTTTATTTAAGATTTCAATTTCAAAAATAGCCATAAGATGTTCTAACTGTAATTTAAGCGTATTTTATGCCATTCTTTGAATATAAATGTTAATACCCCACTCTCACTTTATTCTTTAGCGCCGCATGGAATCCATCCTTCTATATACACTATCATACACTCCATATACATTTTTTTTAATCCTGCAGATATAATGAAACCTAGTTTCTTATTCTTCCTTTCTTAAGATTAAACCTTAACCATTTCTATTTTCCTTTTTTTCTTTACTTTCTTTGTCCTTGGCTCTTCCTTTCCTACTCTTCACTTTTCCTAAATCCCTTTTTACAAATCATTTTTCTTGGGTCCATTTTTTCCTTTTAACTTCTATTTTTTTTTGTGTAAAATAAATAACCTCTAAAGTTACGTCAAAAATCCAGCATTTTCGGTCCATTTCAGATTTAAATTGGGTAAATAAAGGGCCCTGTTTTTAAGAGAAAGCCTTTTTTTATACGTTCTGAAAATGCATGTTTCAAGCACCTCTGATCCTTTAGGAAAAGTAAATTTCACCTAAAGTCTGACCGCGTCAACCTTGTTGCAATGGCTAGTCCTATTGATTCTCTGCTTTATTTACCCTATATCCGGGCGATACAGTACAAACTGGGACCGGAAAGGTTGACCCGGCTCGGAAATTCAAATGTACTACGGCTGCCCGTGGTTTTCTGGATGATATATAATTTAGGGTTATGCTATTTTTGAAATGTTTAATGATGTAGAGTCCTTTAAAAATGCATATTATGTTTGGTTTGTAACTTTATTCAACAGAATTTGAAAGACATGTGTTAGCAATAATTTGGATATGGGCTTGAAAATATAGAAAAATATAGAAAATATTAATTAGACAATTACAGAGTTACCCTTTATTAATTCAAAGTAAGGAGAATAGCAGTGAAATTCACAAAACCGGGAGAATCATATACCACGGGCAGCCATAGCACATTTGAATTTCCGAGCCGGGTCAACCTTTTCGGTCCCAGTTTGTACTGTATCGCCCGGACATTGGGAAAATTAAGCAGACACTCAATAAGACTAGCCGGTGCAACAAGGTTGACGCGGTCAGACTTTAGGTTGAATTAAATTTTACTGAAGGGTCAGAGGTGCGTGATACTCAAGCTTACTTTTTAATTTCTTAGAATACAATACATGAATTGTATATATTGAAAGAATAATGTGTAGAACTGTTGAGCAATATATCCTGGTATATATGTATACAGAGTACAGTATATATACCAACCCTGGATATTATTAGTTATTACTTGACAGTTCTAGATAATCAATCAATCTGCTCACTGCTCACTGCAACATTTACAAAAATAATACAGGGTGTCCCAGAACATAGGGTGTACCAGAATACAGGGTGTACCATTATACAGGGTATATCAGAATACAGGGCGTACCATTATACAGGGTATATCAGAATACAGGGTGTAACATTATACAGGGTATATCAGAATACAGGGCGTATCAGAATACAGTGTGTGCGTACCAGACTAAAGTGCATACCAAACTACAGGGTGTACCAGAATACAGGGTGTATCAGTATACAGGGTGTACCATTATACAGGGTATATAAGAATACAGGGTGTACCATTATACAGGGTGTATCAGAATACAGGGTGTACCATTATACAGGGTATATCAGAATGTAGAATTATGATTCATTTTTCAAGAATAAATAAATAGAATTTTATTTAATTTGGGTTAAAAAATAATGATTTTTACTGTGAACGAAACTGATATCTTAATAAATATATATATTTATATAATTAAACTAAAAAAATGTTTCACGTCTCACGACGATCCCCAGTACACGGGCAGCCGTAGTACATTTGAATTTCCGAGCCGGGTCAACCTTTCCGGTCCCAGTTTGTACTGTATCGCCCGGACATTGGGTAAATAAAGCAGACACTCAATAGGACTAGCCGGTGCAAGAAGGTTGACGCGGTCAGAATTTAAGTTGAATTTACTTTTACTAAAGGGTCAGGGGTGCGTGAGTAGTATAAAATAGTATAATTACATAATACACATATAATATATTATATATAAATAGACCGTGTAGAGAGTATATTGCAGGGTTGGCTTGTAAGCAAAGATTTGAACTAAATGTTCAATCATAAAATCTTTTGTTTCAGTGTTTTCAAGCTGAATCATTCTTCTTCAAATACTTCAACTATAATCAGTCTAAGACACAATGGGGTGCAAACTAGAACCCTACCGTATAGAATCTAGTATCTAATCTGTATATATATATATATAGAATCTAGTATCTAATCTGTATATATATATAGAATCTAGTATCTAATCTGTATATATATATATATGTAAATAAAATTGAATATAAGGTCTTGTATATATACTGTAACTATTGCCAATGTGTCAAGTATATTTACATACGTCTTGATTTGATATAAAGGATGACAGACACACACACACATGTCGTCAGACAGACGCACAAACATCATAGATAGAAAAGAACACAAAATACAGCATGAAGTGATAATTCTTAATACAAAACACGAATGTATATAAAAAAGGGCTTGATTTACCTTCAATTAACAGCTTCTCAAAATTCCAATTAACGAAAGAAAAATAATCACATTTTAACAACTATTTTAAAACACATTTTCGTATAAAATGATGTATTTTTTGCTACTTTTTACGTCTTATTGTACATTTATAGTTTAAAAGGCATTTAAAGCTTTGGTCTTAAAAATGCAGTTTTGATTTACTTTTGTTGAATTTTTAAATAATTTCCCTTGTCACCCTGTGCTTAAGTTTATTGGATGTTATACAACTGGTTTACAATGGGAATTCAGCTAAATTAGAATAAAAATTGCTTCGCGGTATCTTTAGATGTTTCGCAGAAATCCGCAACATTTTGCAAGATTGTAAACTTAGGAGGGGAATGCAAATATTTCAAGAGGGGTAAATAATGTTGCGTTTCAGACTTTTAATTCTTCTTTCGTCACCCTCTTTTTCAATTTTCCCCTTTTCTGTCTCCTACTTCTTTACCCTGCCTCCTACTCCTTTCCCCTGACTCCTACTCCTTTCTTCGCCACCATCTATACTAAAATACTATCATCCTTGTTTTCCCTTATGTCACCTCCAACCTTCCTCCGCACTTTCCTCTAAACACCTTTGTCATCCCACCTCCTTTTCCTTTTTTCCCCTTCTACTTTCCATACTTTCCAACACTTTTACCAAACCCTTCTCCTCCTAATCCTTTTTTCCCAACTCTTCTCTTAACTTTTCTATCAACCCTTCTCCTAAGCCTTTTCCCAATCCTTCTCCTAACCATTTTCCCAACCCTTCTCACAACCCCTCCAAAAACCTTTTTTTCAAAGCCTTCTCCCATCCCTTCTCCTAACCCTCCCCCAACCATTTTTCTCAACCCTTCTCCCAACTCATTTCCCAACCCTTCTCCCATCCCTTCTCCTAACCCTCCCCCAACCATTTTTCTTAACCCTTCTCCCAACTCATTGCCCAACCCTTCTTCCATCCCTTCTCCTAACCCTACTCCTAACCCTTCTCCTAACCCTTCTTCCAACCTATCTCCGAACCCTTCCCCCTATCATTTTTCCCAACCCTTCTCCAAAGCCTTCTCCCAACTCGTTTCCCAACTCTTCTTCCACCCTTCGCCCAACCCTAATCCTAAACCTTTTCCCAACCCTAAGCCTAAACCTTTTCCCAACCCTAATCACAAATCTTCTACCAACCCATCTCTAAACCAATGTTCTACCTAACTTAATCTATCTCTCCAACTATAGTTTCCACCTACCTTCTCCCAACCCATTTTCCTGCCCTTCTCCAAGTCCTTCTTTCAACCAATCTCCCATCTCTTCTCCCAACCTATCTTCCATCTCTTCTCCCCACCTATCTTCCAACCCTTCTCCTAACCCTGCTTCCAACATTTCTCCCCACTATTTTTCCATCTATTTGACACGCAATATTATCCTTCATTAATTTTTATCCTCCATTTTCATCTTATAAACTCTCTTTGATTTAAAAACCAAACTGAATTAGAAAATATTTGTTATATCAATATTATAAAATAAGATCTCAACCTTTATAGTTTGACATTTGATATTAATCTTGAGAAATTTTTGTCTAAATGTTAGATAAATAATACACAAGTACCACCATATATAATTCAAGATAAGAAATTACAAATTGAATTATGAAATATCAAACTTATTCTTCATCATTCAAATTTACTTAAACACAGAAATACCCAACTCCCACTCTGATCAATCCCGACATTATTACTTCCATTAAATCCTGAAAAATAACAAAAGAAGAATATCAATAAATTACACTTATTTAAAATCTTATTTTAAAACTTAAATTTGCTTCCGTTGCCCCAGGTTATCTGTTCGATTTAAAGCTAGTTGGCACTAAGTAGTTAAATACAAGGGCATATGCTCAACTCTCATTGTAAACATATGAAGGTCGGAGGGGAGGGGGCTCTAGTTAACCGTTGGAAAGTAAATAAGAGGAAATTAATTATAAACATTTTAACAATCCTTTCAATTAGCTTCAGTCAAGTTATATAATATAAATATTGATAACATGATGTACGTGCATTATAGTGCAATATTAAGGACATAATTTACGTGCACGTCTATAATCTGCAGTACGCGTATACAAACTGGTGTACTTCAATAAATAGAATTACAAAACAACACTAAACTGCTGTAATATTCAAGTAGAATTGAATACAAGGAGGGGGCAGTAGGGTTTCCGTACACTTTGTTGTGACGTTTTTGGACTGCTGGAGAACTAGTTTTTGCGTAGCAACAATAATAAAGGCAGCCGATCTGATGTAAACAAACATGAGTTAGCATACGGTGAATCTTTATCTAACGCCAGAGATGCACCAAATGTCTGTTTATCATTTGTGTTATTGTTTACAATCTTTTTTATTGTTGTTACGCAAAAACTAGTTCTTCAGCAGTCCAAAAACGTCACAGCAAAGTGTACGGAAACCTATTGCCCAGAGCCTGAAATTTAAAAGAGTATCGTTGAACGAAACTCCCGAGTTTCCTTTTTGGCGACTTAACATTTGTGTAGATTTTGTTTTAAGAGCTTCGATCAGTTTTTGTTAAGTTGCAACATTTTGTTTATATATTCGTGCAACATTGATGTAATACTGAAAATAATAAAATATTCACGAGTTTGCAAAAAACTATCATCTGAACATTGAATTTTTTGTTTGTTTTTATTTTTTGGTCTTTATACACTTTTAATAGGAATCTACGCTAAGTTTTATGTTACTCCTAGGATACCCATGGGTTTCCTAAAAAAAATAGCAGGAATAGGGTTAAAGAAGAATAGATGCATCAGTGTTCCTTTAGCATCCGATGAGGTTAAAAGCATTAAATTTTGATAATTTTGATAATTCACATAATAGTTTCATATGAGCAAAATATTTCATTGATTTTTAATATAAAAGATGGATGCCATGTCAGGCTTCGACATCCGTCTTGAGTTTATATTATCGCCCAGAGACAGTACACTGCAGTACAAAAGATGCGTACACCTCTGAAATAACTTTCCTTGCATTATAACCTTGAGTAAATTGAACTTTCAATTTTAATTCCTCTGATTGAAGAGCTATTGAGAAGAACAATAATGTTTTAAATTTCTAATATGTAGCCGGAGCTAGTCCGAATTTAATAAATTTGAGCCGCGTCTCAAATCCCCCAAAAACCGGTTTCAATTGAGCGCCGGCTAAAATCTTGAAACATTGATTACGATTTTAAGTGGAACCAACCATATTTGAGCCGCTGCTTACATTTAAGCCGGGGCTCAAATTCTTTAAATTCGGCCTCAGATTAACTTTCTTTTAATACTTGTGCGTGCAATCAAAACTAGAGGAGCTGCGAGGCCACAAAGTTGAACCAGTAATTTAGAATAAATCTGCTAGTTTGCAGTGTACCAGGCCAATATCAATTATATTTAGATGCCTACATACGTCGAATTTTATAAATCAACAGCGTTCAGAGGAAAATGCAAATATTTTTATTTTTATCGCTTTCTTCTCCAGATTTTAAGGATATCAGCATAAATTATGAATGAAATATATAAAGTATTGACAATGTATGAAGTAAAATATCTGGTATTCATCAAATTTTTAGACATTAAAGTCGAAAGTGTAACAACGCCTTTAATTTTATTGGCCTTTGGTTTTATTTCACCAACTTACTTTTACTTTTTTGTAGCCCTAGACATATAAATTATTTTTATATATTATATTATTATTATTATATTTTTAGCTTCAGTACATTTAAAGGAATAATTGGCGGAATATTAGTCATTTTTTCAGCTTGAACATTTTGGTTTGCAGTTTACTTGTTTACTGTTTTAGAGTCTAGTTTTCCTTCTTTTCTTTTCCTTTTCTGCCTTATTTTCACCTTATTTTCTGCCTTATTTAATGCATAATTTTCTGCCTTATTTTCTGCCCAATTTTCTGCCTTATTTTCTGCCTTATTTTCTGTCTTATTTTCTGCCTTATTTTCTGCCCAATTTTCTGCCTTATTTTCTGCCTTATTTTCTGTCTTATTTTCTGCCTTATTTTCTGCCCAATTTTCTGCCTTATTTTCTGCCTTATTTTCTGTCTATCTCTGTATACTTCTGTTCCTTTGCGTCTACCATCTAAATTGTCTTGTGTTATCTCTAGAATTTCCTAGGATTGTTCTGAGCACGGACTGTCTGTGGACTACGCACAATGTGGTTACCGCGCTCATATCTTCAAATCTATTCATGTCTCTTGTCTATTTGGTCCTGTCTAAATCAGTCTACAGATCTATCCACAGATCTATCTATCTATCTATCTATTTATCTTTATATCTATCTATCTATCTGTCTGTGTTTATTTATCACTCCCCCATTTTAGCCTGTTTTTGCTTCGTATTCTTCTATCACTCTGCTCTATCTTTGTAGTTCATCTTACTTCAATAAATAAGATCCATTTCCTGTATTTCTATCTATTTTTCTATCTATCTATCTATCTATCTATCTATCTATCTATCTATCTATCTATCTATCTATCTATCTATATATCTATCTATCTATCTATCTATCTATCCATCTAAGTTAGTTTCTATCTACAATCTAAGCACTATTCTTATACTTTATGTAAGTGATCTACTGCTGTCAGTCTGTGCCAACCTAAGATATATTGCTCTTTCCATTCTTCAATCCATTCATTCATCAATTCACTTTATTCCATTCAACTATTCATCCTTTCACCCGTCCATCCTATCCATCCTTCCATTCTATTCATCCATCCATCCATCCATCCATCTATCCATCCTTCCATCCATCTATCCACCTATCCATCCAACCATCCATCAAGTGCAATCAAATCTAGTGGTGGTACTCTCACCCCAGATGATGATTAGTAGTGTTTTGTTAGCCTAGAGCTGGGTATTTACAGAACTAGTTCAACTTCTTCAATATCTTTATTACTCAAACACTTCTAGTAGTCTAGGATACACACACACACAGCTAATTGGATACCAGGATATACAATTTATGCTTGTGAGAGAGAGAATCTGAACCTGACACGAGATGATTTGTGAAGAGTGGGAATGTCAGGACTCAGTATAGAACCCACAACTAATAGATTTCTATAAACATATTTCACCCCTTCTCCTCGTAAACAAAATTAATAGTGATGGTGCAGGGAAAGGGTAAAAATAATACACTTTTTACAATTATTGATGAATATGAAAGGAGTTGATAAAAACCTGCCAACTGGTAAATTATATAGTTCACAAACTATTTACTTGTTTTGTTGAGACTAAACCTTATAATTTTACACTTAGCTATCAGTTTATAGTAAACAAGGGAATTCGCAGAACATACAGCTTTTATTAAAAAGATAGAAAAAGTGAAAGTGATCATGTGATCGAGGAACACAGTAATATATAAAATCAATAATTTTATTTATAATAATAATAATTTCAAAAATAATAAATAATAATAAAATATCACTAAAGAAATATTGTCGCGCTTACCGATTTCAAAATTCACGAATGAAGTTCCACCCTAAATAAATAAGACTAGATAGCTCATGTCGTCTTCACCATACCGGATTAGCAATTGTATTTTTTACGATCTAAAGATAATTTTTAACCCAAGTTTGTGAAAACGGGTTTAATAAATTATCATTACAGAACTATATGTCCTCCTGACCTGTTTAAAATTCACTAAAGACGTTCTATGTATTTTTTTATCACAATAACACTATTTAAAATTAAAAAAAAACTTAAATTAGCAATTGTAACTTTATACAATATAAAGATCATTTTTAATAAAAGATTTTACACACACTTAAACATTACTTTACTTTGTGTAAGTTGGTTGTCTTTATGAATCACCCTGTAGAATGTGTTCTACACTTTATGAATCACCCTGTAGAATGTGTTCTACACTTTATGAATCACCCTGTATAATGTGTTCTACACTTTATGAATCACCCTGTAGAATGTGTTCTACACCTTATGAATCATCCTGTAGAATGTGTTCTACACTTTATGAATCATCCTGTAAAATGTGTTTTACACTTTATGAATCACCCTGTAGAATGTGTTCTACACTTTATGAATCACCCTGTAGAATGTGTTCTACACTTTATGAATCACCCTGTAGAATGTTTGTTCTACACTTTATGAATCATCCTGTAGAATGTGTTCTACACTTTATGAATCACCCTGTAGAATGTGTTCTACACTTTATGAATCACACTGTAGAATGTGTTCTACACTTTATGAATCACCCTGTAGAATGTGTTTTACACTTTATGAATCACCCTGTAGAATGTGTTCCACACTTTATGAATCACCCTGTCGCGTCAATTATTCAATTTTGTGGTTTCTCTGTGATATTTCTGAGGAACAAAAACTACGCAATCCATAATCATAGAATTAATCGACAAAACCGACCAATCATTAAACTATCAAAAATAATTTAATAATAAATCAGAAAAATCAAGTTTTGAGCTTAATTCTTAAAAATGAGGGGCATATTTTGTTAAAAATTGACGCAGAAAAAGTTAGGAAAATACACCTTCATCAAATTCAAAACTTGACGCAGAAAGTGTGTCGAATGAATAAACAAAATAATGAATTAAATTTGGTAAATTACCAAAATGAATTGATGAATATCAAGATGAATTGATGAATATTGATTAATATCTAGGATGTATATGAACCAAGGTTGAATTGATGAATTTTGACTAATATCTAGGTTGTATATGAACCAAGGATGAATTGATGAATATTGACTAATATCTAGGTTGTATGTGAACCAAGGATGAATTGTAAATATTGACTAATATCTTGGCTGTATATGAACCAAGGATGAATTGATGAATATTGATTAATATCTAGGTTGTATATGAACCAAGGTTGAATTGATGAATTTTGACTAATATCTAGGTTGTATATGAACCAAGGATGAATTGATGAATATTGACTAATATCTAGGTTGTATATGAACCAAGGATGAATTGATGAATATTGACTAATATCTAGGTTGTATATGAACTAAGGATGAATTGATGAATATTGACTAATATCTAGGTTGTATATGAACAAAGGTTGAACTGATGAATATTGACTAATATCTAGGTTGTATATGAACCAAGGATGAATTGATTTACACCCAATGACATGAAACCTCTGTTTCTTCAATCATTCTCAACGTGAGGGTTTAGACTAAACCAACAACAAAAAATATTATATTTTTTTTAATAATTTCAACACTGATCCAATCATATTTTTCTCATGAAAATATTTTTTTTAAATCTAAAGAATATTGGTTTACCCCTGTCATTTCTTCAATCAGGCGTCTAGGACTTGAAATATCATTGCCGACCAATTATTTTGAGAAATGAACTAAAGCCAATAACAGAAGTTTTATAGACTGCTGCACTCTCCAACAGGTTACTTAATTCATTTTTTATTTACACTTTCAGGAAGATCTTAACAACTTAACTATTTTCAAATATATGTTCTACCAAACGAAACAAATATTTAAAATGTTGTAGATAAAAATAGATATTTAGATTTTTTTTGAGATCCCTGGATACCCCATAGTATCTAGATAACTTACTTTATATCCCTGGTTAAAGTCTAGTATGTATACTAATTACTTTATATCCCTGGTTAAAGTCTAGTATGTAGATAAATTACTTTATATCCCTTGTTAAAGTCTAGTATGTAGACTAATTACTTTATATCCCTGTTTAAAGTCTAGTATCTAGACTAATTACTTTATATCCCTGGTTAAAGTCTAGTATCTAGATAACTTACTTTATATCCCTGGTTAAAGTCTAGTATCTAGACTACTTACTTTATATCCCTGGTTAAAGTCTAGTATCTAGATAACTAACTTTATATCCCTGGTTAAAGTCGTATCTAGATAACTTACTTTATATCCCTGGTTAAAGTCTAGTATCTAGACTACTTACTTTATATCCCTGGTTAAAGTCTAGTATCTAGATAACTAACTTTATATCCCTGGTTAAAGTCTAGTATCTAGATAACTCACTTTATATCCCTGGTTAAAGTCTAGTATCTAGACTACTTACTTTATATCCCTGGTTAAAGTCTAGTATCTAGACTAATTACTTTATATCCCTGGTTAAAGTCTAGTATGTAGATAAATTACTTTATATCCCTGGTTAAAGTCTAGTATGTAGACTAATTACTTTATATCCCTGGTTAAAGTCTAGTATGTAGCAGGATATTGAATATACTCTATGATGTAACCAACACTGCACTAAATCGCCAGGTTTTGTGATAAATCAGGTTCTAAGTAAAATCAGGTTTCGTTCTCCGGGTTCTATATAAACCCTCAACTCCAGACATGAGTTTCCCCTTGCTATCTTTCCATCGTTCTCTCTTCCTCTCTGTCAGTCTCTCTTTCTTACTTTCTTTATCTTGAAATTTATTGTGTTTTGTGAGACAAACTTGAACCAATACCTGGAGAATTATTTTCTCTGAAGAGAATAATTTTTCTTGGATCTGAGAAACAAGATCTTGACTCTTTCCAATAATTCATCAAGGATCCTTCTAATCAACCCAACAATACAGGAGTAACATAACAATTATATTGATACCATGACACAACTGCCTCTGGCGGAGAAATTTAAAACTAATGGTCCGACATTATTGTGACCAAATCTCTTTGTAAATTGGTTCATTAATCAGATCAATTTCTATTTTATGGTGTTTTAATCAAAATTACAACTTTAGTGAAAAACAGCAATTTTCAGGTTTATAATTTGTAACAATTACAGAATGGGAACAATCAGTAAAATAAATCATAAATGATTTTAAACTTAATTTCACACAATTTTTTCATTTGTTTCGGCTTTAATTCTCGTGTAACAACATTTCTGTTAGATATATTTTTAGGATTGGAGTTTAATTCCACCACCATCCCTCCTGCTTACTTTTTTTACGTTAACTTAAATTGAATTATTAAGCCTCCCCTCCCTCTCCTAGCCTCCAACTACATGATCCCCCCGTGCCTCCCCTTCCACTTAAACAAATATTGACAAGCCTTTATGTCTTTCTGTCAGGCCCCTCCCTCTGTACCAACAATTTTATATTTTGACTGGTGTCAGAATCTGTCAATCAATTCCTTATCTGATCCTTGTTCAATGTGTCTTTCATGCAGTAGTAATCATAATCAATATTCATTCATTCATTCATTCATCAGTCACCTCTTCATTCATTAATTAATCCATCCTTAATAGTAATCATAATCAATATTCATTCATTCATTCATTCATCACCTATTCATTCATTAACTAATCCTTAATCAATATTCATTCATTCATTCATATTGCACCTATTCATTCATGAATTAATACTTAATAGTAATCATAATCGATATTCATTCATTCATTCATTTTTTCATCCTCTATTTATTTATCAATTCATAATTCCATGTAATCATTGATAAATGATTAATTATTTCTTCAATTCAAATTAATTTTCTCATTATATTTGTTTGAAAAACATATTTTAAAATGTTTTAACTACTTTTGTAAACATGAATAATATTAGTTGAATTTTTGTTATATTTTTCATTTTTTTAAAGTTTGTAAAATCAGAACTTTTACCCCTTCACTCTACAGTGATAATCATAAAACTCTGGAATAAAAAGAAGAATCAAGTTTTAAGTTTATATAAGTACAATGAAGATGAAACACAGCAATTGTGGAGTCCAATTTCACTTAACAATTAATAAGTTACTAGTTAAACTATTTCTTTTTTAAAATTATTAAATGCACTTAATTATTGCTTTAATGTCGTCTTCATATTCCAAAGTTTTCTGGTTCTTATTGTAGGACCAATTCATTCATTCGTTAAATAATTTTAATTCTAAAGATATCTAATTACAAAGATTAATTTGGAAAAAGTTCTTGATTGGTGAAAAATCAGAACGTTTTCTGTGGAATGTTTTGGTTAATTCTTCGGGTTCAGTTTCATTAATTTCTCCAGGTATATATGAGAAGCTTGTGGGGTAGGACGGATAAATAAAAATATCCGAGCAGAGGATGGATTGGTGCTAATTACAGGGATATAGACACTGATTCATGGACATCCCGTTTATAGATACATAGATACGTAGATACATAGATACATAGATATATAGATAAATAGATACATAGATACATAGATACATAGATACACAAATAGATAGATACATAGATACATAGATACATATAGATACATAGATACATATATACATAGATACATAGATACATAGATACATAGATACATAGATACATAGATACATAGATACATAGATACATAGATACATAGATACATAGATACATAGATTCATAGATACATAGATATACAGATACAAAGATACATAGACACGTAGATACATAGATTAATAGATAGAAAAATATTAATACAAATTAAAGAATATATCTTTCTATCATTACTATAACTTGCAATGAAGAATATTACAGTTATTGAAAGTTTGAAGTTTAAACTCTAAAGTTTGCTAGTTTACTATATTTGTTAGTTTGCTATGTGAATATATGAAATCTTGAGATGGAATCTTACAATTTTTAGAGAACGAAACTGGGAGTGAGACTCTTAATTGTTCCCGTAAAAAGTTTGGAAAGAAAGAAATTATAACTATGTTGTAAAAAAATCTAAATTTTTCCTTATCAGCAACTAATTTAAAAATCAATTTGTGCGCAAAAACATGTCAAGGATGAATTTTAAACAGCTTCGATTTGTCCAAATCTCTAAAGATGCCGCCCCCGTGTTCTCACAAAGTTCCAAGTTTATTGTCCAAAAGATATGATCATTAAAAACTATACTTATTCTTAACTTATTCTTTTCACTACATAAACCACAGATATAGTATATTCTAGACTGCCGAGCCACACTTTTTATACCAAGCAATAAATTAGAGAGAAGACAGGGATTTAATACTAGTAGAGGATATATGTAGGGATAGACAAGGAGGATATATGTAGGGATAGACAAGGAGGAAATATATGTAGGGATAGACAAGGAGGATATAGTATGGATAGACAAGGAGGATATATGTAATGATAGACAAGGAGTATATATGTAAGGATAGACAGGAGGATATAGTAGCGATAGACAAGGAGGATATATGTAGGGATAGACAAGGAGGATATATATGTAGGGATAGGCAAGGAGAATATATGTAGGGCTAGACAAGGAGGATATATGTAGAGATAGACAAGGAGGTTATATGTAGGGATAGACAAGGAGGATATAGTAGGGATAGACAAGGAGGATATATGAAGGATAGACAATTAGGATATATGTAATGATAAACAAGGAGTATATATGTAAGGATAGACAGGAGGATATAGTAGCGATAGACAAGGAGGATATGTGTAGGGATAGACAAGGAGGATATATGTGGGGATAGACAAGGAGGATATATATGTAGGGATAGACAAGGAGGATATATATGTAGGGATAGACAAGGAGGATATATATGTAGGGATAGACAAGGAGGATATATATGTAGAGATAAACAAGGAGGATATAATAGGGATAGACAAGGAGGATATAATAGGGATAGACAAGGAGGATATAGTAGGGATAGACAAGGAGGATATAGTATGGATAGACAAAGAGGATATATGTAATGATAAACAAGGAGTATATATGTAAGGATAGACAGGAGGATATAGTAGCGATAGACAAGGAGGATATAGTAGGGACAGACAAGGAGGATATATGAAGGATAGACAAGAAGGATATAGTAGGGATAGACAAAGAGGATATAGTAGGGATTGACAAGGAGGATATATGTAGGGATAGACAAGGAGGATATAGTAGGGACAGACAAGGAGGATATATGAAGGATAGACAAGAAGGATGTAGTAGGGATAGACAAAGAGGAAATAGTAGGGATTGACAAGGAGGATATAGTAGGTATAGACAAGATATATGGACAAGATATAAATAAGACAAGCTTCAATATATAGATTCTAAAACTCATAGAGCTAAACAAGAGTGGGAAAAGTTAGTATTTATCATTTAGCAACAATTTTTTTTGTATATTTAAAGAATTTAACGGACCATTTGCGAAGTTACATAAAAGGTTAAGCATTAGCTACAAGTTAGCTAGAAAGTTAGTTAGTTTAAGGAGAATTCAAGATTTGTGGAAACCGGTTGTCAGAGTTGAACAATTTAAAATTGTGTTGATTTATTACCAGCCAATGTAAACGGACAATTTATCAGAGATTGACAACCCCGCTGGGTTCCCTGGTTCAACCAACTCTAAACCTCAATATTTTCACACATCCAACAGTAAATAGAATAAATACAGAAAACATCGATTGACAAAAATAATGAAGAAACCAGAGCTCAGGATCAATTTTCACGTAAACTAATACAGAGCTCAGGATCTCACGTAAAACTAATACAGAGCTCAGGACCTCACGTAAAACTAATACAGAGCTCAGGATCTCACGTAAACTAATACAGAGCTCAGGATCTCACGTAAACTAATACAGAGCTCAGGATCTCACGTAAAACTAATACAGAGCTCAGGAGCTCACGTAAACTAATACAGAGCTCAGGATCTCACGTAAACTAATACAGAGCTCAGGATCTCACGTAAACTAATACAGAGCTCAGGATCTCACGTAAACTAATACAGAGCTCAGGATCTCACGTAAAACTAATACAGAGCTCAGGATCTCACGTATACTAATACAGCTAAGTAAATCCTGTTTATGTCGCAAATCTTAGCTGTCATCATTCAAAATCCATTAATAATATGTCATGTAATAGTTTTTAAATAAAAAAGTACAAAATATTGCGAAAAATCTTCGTTTGACGCGTACAAATGGGTTCCAAAGAATCTCTAATTTACCGTGTTATTTTAAACAGAAAACTTTGGAATAGGAAGACGACTTTTAGACGCAAGTTGTGACTTTAAATGGTCCAATGAACATGAGACACAGCTTTTGTGCAGTGTAAAACTATTACTAGTAAAACTATTTGCTTAGTAACAAAATCAAATACGTCAATAATTATTACTTTTATGGCGTCCTCCTGTTCTACAGTTTTCTAGTTTTCACATTCATATCAGTCCTTCAAAACAGTTAAATTTTTACAAAATTTCTTTTGTTAAAACTGAATCTTCTATAAAAATACTTTGCTTGTCTGTCTGTCCGTCTGTTTGTTTGTATCAAATAAACGTCGAAAGGGCTGAACCCGATCGGGCCCAAATTTTGTGTGGGACCTCACATTACCCCAGGGAAGTTTTATGGAATATCAAAATTTCAAAAAATACTTTATTGCCCTGACCAATGAGTGATCAAGGGAACTGTATAACAGATTTATTGTGAATCAACACTTTCTCCCACTTGGATTCCAATCAACAGAACAGCATATTTTTTGCAAATTCAGATCTAGATAGCAAAAAAGATTTAAGAAAAACCTTGTCGATATTGAAAATAAAAAAATAAGAAATATGAAGATTAAAAAGAAATAAAGAATAAGGAAGAAATGTTAAACAAATAAATGATAAAGAAGAAAATTAAAAGAATTGAATAATAATAAGAAAATGTAATAAATAGTAATCCTCATTCTAAGGCATATGGAAAAGCTAAGAGAATACATATTGAGGAGGGAAGGAGGGGGAGTGAAAATGGGTTAACATCAAAACTACATAAAGAAGGAGAAAAAAAAATTTAATTTCCGCATTTTGGTAAACTTTAAATCAACAAA
>NW_019396075.1:347500-410972 GCF_000591075.1 Eurytemora carolleeae | reverse complement strand
GGTACATATATTAGGTCTTTAGGGAAATCGCTAAGTAGCAAAACAGCAAATATATTGCTTTTAAAAGATAAATAATCTTGGTCAATCTATTTTAGATTGAACAATCTCACCATTTTCCAGAGCACTGTTTTTTTTCAAGGAGAGGATCTAGAAGAAGTAGATTTAATTCAAGAGATTTTAAGGCTTAGTGGTAGTTCCAATCAACCTTAAGCAGATCATGATGAGGTTCAATAACTCTAGGATAATTTTGAGTGAGTAGATTAGCTCACAAAAAGTTGGTTAAATGAATATACATAAAAATAAAACACTATATTTGTTAAAAATTTATTTCATGCAAAATAAAGAGAATTAATATCCTTGTTTTCCAGTAGCCATTTCACAGAGTGGAGAAAGTTTTTCTGTGCAAGCAGAATTTTGCCAATTTAAACTAATGGTTCGAACACATGCCTTAGCAGGGTCAGTTTCAATCCTATATTATAAAAACCTCAAATTTGTCAAAAACATTTTTACAAAATAATAAACTTTCCAAGGTTTCCAATGGAATAAAATAGTGTATTTTTTGCAACACATTTTGCACAGCAATTGCATCATTTTGTTTGCTTTCTTGTATGTATGAGAATTGTGTTAAAGATGTGCTAGCAAACTTTGAGGAAACCCTACACTTACCTAGCATAAGCACTGGGAGAATATCCTATTACAGAATTATCAGAAATCCATTTAATCGTATCACCTTCTTTTTTTGCTCCAATCCATGCCTAGGAAAATACAATTTTCATTCATCTTTTAATTTAAATTTAGTAGCAGCTGAAATATGAAATGGGATTCATTAAGAAGTTTGATTAGATTAACAGAAATTTTCTCTTCATACAGCTGTTTGCTTTTTTGCTAATTTAGTTTTGTTATTATTTTATGAGCCTTCAAATTATCCAAATTATAAATTAGTTTTGAGAATTGAAGAATTTAATGATCTTACAGAAATAGTTCCATCCTTCAGAACGGATTTCAGAAGTTCTTCCATCTTTTTCTTGGAATCAACTTTAGCAAGAAATCCTTTCTAAAATGAAATTTAGGATTAGTTGTTAATTTAATTTTGTTCGTCGCTTACAGAGTACTTTTCAAAACTTCATTGCCTGTATCTATAGCTTGGACTTAAAAAAATAAACAGTATTAAAATAAGAAATATTAAGTTATAGCTGTAACCTCTTCTTTGCATTTGGCAACAGCTTCATCAAAGGTTGACTGCTCTGGTAATAGTTTATAGCATCCAGCACTTGTTTTCATCCAATCACTGGAGCATTCAGCTGAATATTGATTTTTTTAATTTCACTTCTATATTGATGACTGAAGGAAGTACCTAACAATATTTCTATGTTTATTATATTAGACTTAAAAATTCACACTTCAATCAAAACTAAAGGGCAATAATATCATTGACCCAAACCAAATTATAAGTTGTTTTGTCAAAATGTTTCATTTTTGTAACACAAAAAAATATTCCCCATAGCATAATTTTAGTCAGCTTTAAATTTTGTATTTGTAATTATTCAAAATTATGGTTTCATTATCAATAAATTAACTAAAATTGATAAATCAGCTATTTTTGACTGTCTTAAAATTTAAATTGAAATGTTAAAGTGAACTTTTGATTTGTTCAAATAATATCTTTAAAAAAATTGGCTTAGAGTAAACATACGTTCTGTGCATTCATCACTTGGCTGTTTAGAATAAGATATTCCTCCAGCAAGGGTTGGATCAGTTTTACTAAAGAAGTAATGTTTTATTTTCATCTAAGATATTCCATCTGACATCTGATTAAAGAAAGTTTACCTCACATATCCTGTGGGTGATCCACAGTCATCAAAGTTATTATCACAGAAACATTGGTTTTTGAAGCAGTCCATCTAAAGTTAAAGCATTGATATTGTCATAATGCTTCATGCTTAAAAATTCAGAAGGTACCAGCTTCAAGATGATTTCTTACCTCCCCACAATCTCCACAGTCACAGACAAATTTACAGTTTCCCATAATCTAAACTAAATTTGATTAAAAATGATCATTTCTACTTGATAATTTGATTATTTACCCTTTTACACTGTCCATCACTATAGCAACCATATCCATCAGGACAAAATGTTTCAGAACAGTCTTTTGATCTATAATGTAACTAATCATTTTCTTTTATTTTTCTTGAAATTGTAATTTTAATGGAATTGATGACCTAGTTTTAGTAAATTTCAATTTTAATTAAAATTACAAATTGAGTATCTATCCTAGCAATTATGAAGAAAATCTTCACTTTTAAGGTTTTTTTACCTTGGCATTTATCTTACAATTAGAGTTTTGCAAAATGTTTGCATTCTTGGCTGAACAGAGGAAGACAAAATATTTTAACAATTTTCTTGAACAAATAAAATGCAAAAACTTCTAAATTTTCAGGGAAAAAATTATTTTTCCTAAAAAATGTGAAGTTTTTGCAAATGATATACCCTTTTTTCTGGAAACCCTACTTACAAAATAAGATTCTCTAAAGATATTTACCTGCATATACCACCTCCACATTCCATTGGAAAAGAGCTATGAGAGCATTCTTCATCAGTTTTACATTCGATCTGGGAAGTTACAAGGACAATGTTTACCTATTACTAGCCATCTTTCCTAGTATCTAACTAGGGTTTCCAATTGGAATTCAATTAGGAGGAATTGCACAGAATTGCATGCAAATATTTTATTATTGTGCAGAATTATTTGGAATTGGCAAAATTGGGTGGAAGTTACAGAGCAGGCAATTAAGCTAAAGTAAAATGCGCCGCATAATTTAAATTCTTGTTTTGATAAGGAGAGTTGTTCAAAAAAGTAAACTATTTATCAAAACAATTCAGATTCTATAAAAAGTTACCTTTTGGCAAGAACCCATAGCTGATCCATTATTCTTTACACACACCAAATCATTAAATGGAACACAGGAACTTTGAATGCTTAAAATACAAAAGTCATTTGCACTAATCAAAATTTAAAATAGTGAAAACTTCTTCCAGTGTTTTAGAACTTTCTTGCAGAATTAAGTAATTTTGAATGATTTCAGCAACAGCAATGTTTTGATAAAATTACACCTGCAAGGATCACCAAGTTTTCCATAATCCCTAGTGGGAGGAAGTATACAACTATCCTTTACAACTGGAGTAGGTGATGTAGTATAAGGAGTAGAGGCATTAGTATCAGATGTTGTACTGTAAGGAGCTGGAGCAGGTGAATTTTCTCCTTTAAGTGGCTACAAAATAAAAAAGATATAGACTAAAGCAGTTTTCAAGTTTGGGATCAATAAGTCAAGGACCAGGTACCAATAGGAATGAGTTTAAAATGTCCACCGAATTTCCTACTGCAAGTTCAAATCTTAAATCAATGTTTTTTGAAGATTTGAATTAAAGCTTTGATTTAGGAAATAGATAGTTTAGTGAACTCTCCAATTCATTAAATTCACACAAATATAAAAATTTGTCCAACCAATACAACCCAGCTATCCAAATTGCGTAAGCAATGTAAACGCATAATATTTTGGCTCCAATTAAGCAATTAAAACGCAAATTTGCGTAAGTCTAGATTTTAAATTAGTGAAAATATCTAATTTTTCTAAAGTAAATATTTTATAACCCAGCTTTGAGTAAAAATATCATGAATTTGTGGAGATGTGTATCATTTTATTTCAGGTATACAAATTGCGTAAAAATACGCTAAATTTGCATAAATGCCTAAAACTCTAAATCTAAATTATTTGTGAAAAATCTAAAATTTCTGAAACGGCATATATTGCATTTTCCAAAAAAAAATTGAAAAAATAAACTTTTTAAAAGAATTGTCTTTGTTAGCATTAAAATTGCATAAAAATTGCGCTCTTTTTACGCATATGTTTTGAGTGTTATAATTATTGAAGAATTGAGTAGCCCAGGTGTGTGTGCACTGCAGTGCAGAGTGCAGCAATATATAATAATGTTATATTAAATAGAAAGCTGTGTGATTTGTAGATAAGAGTGGGAATGGGGGGGGGGGGAGCAATTGGGTAGAGAATTTAAAGCGCTACATTGAACACTGGTTTTCAGTACCAAATTTCACCGCAAGGTGTCTCTGTTTGTTATACGTAAAATTAAAAAAAAGTAAAATGGTTCAGAGTAAATTTTTTACTAAAAGTATATCATTTAGAAGTCAAGATTTAGGTTTTAAATCATTTTTAATTTTTTTAAATAAAACATTTTTATTAGGAAAATGCACTGGATTTTCTATCAGAAAGTTTTATATAGCTTTTATAAATCCCTACACATTATAAGGCTAGATGCAGTAATCTCTATGTTAATCTGTATTCCCTGATGAATGGAATCAGTTTAGAGAAAGACACTTATACTGCATCATTCCATCCATTTAGGGATGGATGGCCTATCTGCATGCATCAAATTTGCTTAGATTTAGCATAACTTTTGTTAAAAGAGGGCCGACATGTTTATTGAGAAAATAAAAATGCGCATTTTCAGCGTAAATTTGTATAATATTATTACGTAAATTTTACGTCTTCTAAAACCAGTAAATTTGCGTAGCTAAGTGTGCGATTTTATGTCTTTCATGACGTAAAAAGAGCCAAAATCTCTACTCAAAATTTACGTAAAAATGCAAAAAGTGACGTTTAAATTGCGCTCTTTTTGCGCAATTTGGCTAGCTGGGAAATAGAACAAAGTAAACTTTATTAGTTGCAAATTTATTTAGTTATTGAGTTGATTTTTTAAATAATGTTTTTTTGACTTTTTTATTCTAACTTTTTAAATTTTTTTGTTACCATTGGTGTACTTGTAGTTAGAGATGGAGTTTCCTTAGGTCCAGAATCACATTTTTCAATCCAGTCGGTTCTAAAAAAGCCCAAAGATAACAATACTAAAATATCTTTTAAAATTATTTTAAGATCTAAATATGTATTACTGTAAAGCATTATGATTGACTTAGTGTAACCCTAGATGGGTGTTTGATAGTTTTTACATATGTCAGTAAGGAGAGTAAAAATACCCTGGTAAGGTTGCGTTTTCCTTAATCTAATAATAGAAACCATGCCAAGCTTTGATACCCATGGCGTCCTAAATTTAGGGATGGCATGGGCTCATTGAACTGGAGAATAGGATGATAGGGGAAGAAACTAGGTGTGACAGTCGAGTAGGAGCTCTTCAGGAACAAGGTGGAGGTGGAGTGATCTGTTTGGTTGTGATGATTCCTACCTACACTGTTTCAAATTTGACTGTTTGCTTTTCATTTTATTTTATTCAAAAAAGTATTTATTTCATGTAATTGCATTATATTTCAATATCCTGAATCAAAATAATACAAAGTTTATTAAAAAGGTGAAGGTCTTTTTTTGATCAATTCTAATTTAAATTAAATTTTGAATCAAGTGAACCAGAACATTTTGTGTTTTATGATGTAGCTTTACAGGTCTTAAAATTGAATGAGAGGATCAAATTCAAGTTGATAAAAAGAATTAGGCATCAACTTTAAAAAAGACTGTATTTAAGCAATAGTTAAGATCCTCCATTATTGAAAAATAGAATTTATCCTTGTCAAATTGTTGTAAGAATTCAGTAATTCCTGCATACTGTAGTTTTAATAATCTCCTATTGTTTCTTGTCATGTATGAAAGAAATTTTAGGCAAGAGTATAGAAAATAAGCTTTTTCACATAATTTTTAAAATTCATGTTGATCCGTGTAAACCAAAACTGATCATTGACGAAAATTTATAATTTATTGAAAATAACATGTGGTTTTTATTTTCATAATTAATCATCACCTAATTTGTATTCTATCCAAAGAATAAAAATAGAACTGATCACCTGCAAAGGCATTGCTTGTTGAAACATTTTCCCTCTCCTTTCCTCATATTGTACTTTTCCACACAATCACAAGAACTCTCACAATCTCCATAAGTTGGTTTGCATTGACTCTCAAAGCATCTGAATGGTTTTTAATGATAATTATCACTTAACACCTTGGGATGGATCGTTTTCCTGTTTTTGAAAAACAATTATTTTGTTATGAAAACAATAAAAAAAAGATCATTTTAAAAACGACAGTTTTTATAAAGTTTTTCATTTTGTGAACAATTGTTAATGACCCTTTGTTAACGTTCATTAACAATAAAACTTGGTGAAGGATCTATAACAAAGAAAGGAGAGAGGAAACCTACCCAATGGGCATCCCTGCTTATCTTTAATTAGTTTAAAATAAAATATCAAGAAGTTTTAGCTCCACCAAAAACTTTTTACCTGCATGTAAGACAGCATTCAATAAAGTTGCATGTGAGACGACTTACATAATCATCTTCATATGTCAAAAAACATATTTATCAATGACTATTTTTATTAAGTTTGGCGTTTCATTAAAGATCATGAAGGACAACCCTTTGTAAAAGATTGTTAACAATGACCCTTCGTTAACAATCGTCAACATATTTATCAATGACAATTTTTTTTTTTTTTAATTCAAAAAGAGTGGGTCGTTTTCAAAACAATCATTTTTTTCCGAAAACAAATTAATAGTATACAAATGGAAGTAATCTTTTCTTAAAATCGCATTTGCAATGAGGATAAATAACTTTATAAGCCAAAAAAAACCCTTATATTCTAAGATATTAAAAAACCACAAAAAATCTAAATTTTGGTTAAAACACAAAAAGCAGAAAAGATAATAACGATAATAAACAGTTTTTGAACTATCATTTGCCTTAATTTGCTAGAATTAAAAAGTTTTGAAAATTTTGACAATTTGTTTAGGTAAAGTTCCTTGAAAATGAGTTACCTATACTCTGGTCCAACTTGTTTGCACTTCGCATCATCACCTTCACAATCCTTGTGCATACACACTTGCACATCACCAGTTACATATTCACAACTGAACACAAATAAACATTACCATTACTTAAATGTTCCTTTATATGGTTATTTCAATCCTAATAGCTCTAATCTTTTGTCAAGTAGCCGTACTAGGCACAAAATGTCCAATTACTTGGAGCAGGTCTGTACAGTACAGAATATGTTGAGTCATGCATATTATATCACCTCAGATGAAGTGTGGTCAGTTTTAATTATACCTGACTGGAAACTTAGTCTTTGTGCTACATTCCTCATCTTTCTGACAAGTGACCAAAGATTCACACTTGTTTTCCTTGGTGCAAATTTCCCTTCCACCACACTGCAAGGGTAATCTGAACAGTTTTGTTTATTGAAGTAAGTTTTTCCTTACTTAAACTTGCAAATTTTTCATTATACACCTGCAATCAGAATTTCCAGGTACAGGGGGTACAGGCAATACTTCAGGTTCCTCTTCAGTGCAATTTTTGTCCTTTATCAAGGCAATGCTTGTACTTGGGTATGAAGTGGTTGTAGGTGGTGTTTCAGACATAGAGTAAGCTTCAGTTACAACAGTTGTAAGTTTTGTCTCAAAACCATATGTACTATTATTTTCCATATTTGAAGAATAATTTCCATCCACTATAAAATGAATATTTGTATATGGTTTTAATGTAATTGGAAAGTCCATTTCAATAACCGCAATTTGGGTTTCCAGCCAAAAGGGACCATTGTTTTGAGAAAATTTAGCATTTTTTGTAAAAAAATTTGTTCTCTTTTTTGCAAAATTTTCCTTAACTCTGTTTTATTGAAAAAATGAGAAATTTTTGCTAATTAAGATATGCAATAATCTTGGGGAAAAATGCAAAATTTTCTCAAAATAACAAAGGCAAACATGTATGGGAAAACAAAATGCAAAAATTTTGCTGAAAAAATAACGGGAGAGAGTTTTTGATGCAATAAATTGTTCCAGCTACTAAAATTTTTTTTTATGCAAAATTATAATTTTGCAAAAACAATTTTTGTGAATAGCATTTTTGCAAAATTTAAATTCATTATTTCATTTTTTCACGTTTTTTTGCAAAAGTTTTTGTTTGCTGGAAACTCTAACAACAATTTAAAACCAATTATTTAATATGCACCTTGAAATATTAAAATAAAGTATTTAAATTATTCATCATGTAAAACTAACTAAAGTAAAGGAATTAACCTGATTTAGGTACTTCAACATCTTCTATTTCATATTCAACAACTTAAAAAATAATTTTGGTAAAAACAAGATGGTTTTGCATGAAAAGAGAAGAATTCCTCTAAACTGTTGACTGACAGTAAAACTATAATAATAAATTATATCAATGATTTTGAAGGTAGTCCCTTTGAACATCAAATTATGATTTTAAGGTTTCCAACCATTTGTTGAGAAATGATCATGAAAAGCCATCAATTATTGGGTAACAGTGTAAAGTTGGAGTCATTCTCTTGATATTCAAAAATAAAACAGATTTTTAATGAAAATTATATTTGTTTAAAGAGATCAGCACTTTTATTTACTTACGAAAGTTTGTTTGTTGAAAAGGTTTTTATTGATCTGACAGGGGTATAATATCCGGCAGCACATTCACTAATTCATGCTAATGAAGAGAGCTGACAAGAATCCGGTTGCCTATTGGCTACTTAGGCCTGAGAGAATATTAGAGTGTAGGAATTCTTTAGATATACTGTAATAAGCCTAGGTGCCAAGTTGTTTACATCCACCCCTCTGTCCTAATACGTATGTTAGGTGGTCATAACTGTTGAACCAGATTGTTGCTTTAGATATTTTTGAAATAACAGGTTGATGTGAAGTGGGGGAATCTAACCTAAGGACACCAATCCAGTTACTGGCTGCAGACAATGGTCCTAAGTTTCAGTAAATTAACAAGAATTAGTGTAAAACACTAGCCACTCCACCCCACTGAAAATAATTAACAATGTCTTGTTCTCATAAATTAAAAATTCCAGTATTTACATTTACCTTCTTCGTCAGCTCCTACTTCAACTCCAGTAGTAAAAATGTCTGTCTCAAAATCTAAAGTACTGTTACTTGAAGAATTATTTCCACTGGCTCAAATGCAATGAAAGCTTGCAATATTGTTTTAAATTCTTAACCCTAAAGTAACAGAAAGGGGGGGGGGGGGCACTGAGGGCAGAAAGCATAAAAACCCCGTTTTACACCTTTAAACTGTGTACCCTTCAGAAGGGGGTAGTGCGGATAGAAGAGGTCAGAGAGTATTAAGAATGCCAGAAACAAGCAAAAAAAAATTAGTGGGAATCGATATCCATATTTTATACTATGTGCTAGAATAAAACCATAGTAAGAGTAGGGATTGGGTCTCTCTAAAAACCGAAGGTAGTTGGGGTAGGGAGGGTAGTTGCCATTTAGATTCAGCTTCAAGGATGGGGGTGGGGTCTCTTTAATGACAGACGGTAGTAGGGGTAGCAAGGGTAGTTGCCATTCAGATTTAACTTCAATGGTGTAGGGTGGGGTCTTTCTAAAAAAACAGACAGTCGTTGGGGTTGTAAGGTGGTAGGGAGGTCATGGAGTGTTAAGAATGCCAGAAAGGAACTAAAATAATTGATTTAGTGTGAATTTATACCCATATTGTATACTATGTGCATAAAAAAACTCCAACTACAGTCAGATTCTGCTTTACAGTTAGGGGTGGGGTCTCTCTAAAAACAGACAGTACAGATGATACCCATATGAGCATAAAAAAACCCCAACTAACGTCAGATTCTGCTTTACGGTGGGGTCTCTTTAAAAACAGACGGTAGTTGGAGTAGTGTGGGTAGTTGCCATTCAGATTCAGCTTCAAGGATGGGGGTGGGGTCTCCTTAAAAACAGACAGTAGTTGGGTAGTGAGGACAGCTGCCATTCAGATTTAGCTTAAATGGTGGGGTAGGGGTCTTAGTTGGAGAAGTGAGGGTAATTGCTATTCAGATTTAGCTTCAAGGGTGGGGATGGGGTCTCTCTGTAAAAACAGACTAAATCTATTGTTTTAAGTTTGTTTCTGGAATTCTGAAAACTCTTAAACCTCCCTACCGCCCTAACAACTAAAGGGATTAAATATTAAAGTGGGCCAAACTCATAATCGGATGACAACATTTTATGTCCCAAGTATTTTTAAATAATATATATTTATACATATAAATTGGTCTGTACGGAGTGCACAGTATACAACAGAAACTGGACTCCCTTTGTTTACAAACAAAGACTTAGAATTTGTATTTAACTTAAATAAAGATTAACGTAAATTAAGAGTTTAGAAGTGAATTTTAACCATTTTACTGCACAATAAATAATTAAGACTATAATGCCTGCATGCATAATCTGTAAAACAAGGAATGCAGAATTTGTGATATCGAAAAATAAAGATCTTCAAAATATATCTCTTGATCTTGTATTTTGAAAGATTTAAGAGTAGTTGATATAGATATAGATATAGCTTTAAAGATATTAAGAGGCGTATTCAGGTTTTTTTCCAAGAAGGGCTAACATTTCTTTTTCTTTTTAGGGGGGGGGGGGGGCAAAACAAAACTAAGCAGTTTTAAAGATAAATTCTTATAAAATTAGTGCAAGTCTGCCAGGCAAAATCAATGAATTTATTAAGCGACTGTAAAGTATTTACATATAAAACACATAAAAACATACAAAATTTTTTTATTTTTGATTATGAAAATTTTGTAGTTCTAGCTGAAGGCGACATTTACATAATTTCTTAGTTTATTTTTTCTAGTCTTTAATTTCCAAAAGAAATCTTTTCGTGCAGTTATTTCCAAACCAAATAAAACCTCATGGCACAACCTGTCATCGTTGCCTTAGTCTGTTCCACTTTAGTATTTATTCACTTTGCCTAACTACCCCAACTACTGTCTGTTTTTAGAGAGACCCCACCCCCACCATTGAAGCTAAATCTGAATGGCAACAACCCTTCCTACCCCAACTACAGTCTGTTATTAGAGAGACCCCACCCCCCATCCTTGAAGCTGAATCTATATGGAAACTACCCTTACTACCCCAACTACCTTCAGTTTATCAAGAGACCCCATCCTTACTCTTACTATGTGTTTATTCAATGAGCATGGTATTCAATATATGGTATTCTCATTAAATCAATTGTTTTAAGCTTGTTTCTAGCATTCATAACACTCTCTGACCTTTTCTATCCTTACCACCCACCTTCTGAAGGGTGCACATTTTGTAACTGAGAAACAGGGATGTTCACTGTTTGGCACCCCTTGAAGTTTTCCTGTCCTAGCACTCTCATTTTAACCACTATCACCATGAAATTTTGTGACTTTTAATGAATAGTAATTTAAAGAATGTTTTGTAAAGGATGTGACTAAAGCTGCAGATCTAAAATCCATATTTTTGAAAAGCCCTTGAAAAATGTATGTATATACATGAGTTACACTTTAATATTTGTTTAGAACCAAAAAATATTTTTTTTACAATTTTTTAGGTATTTTTTTTCCACCCTCCCTAGTACCCAAACTATTAAAGTTATCAGTTTAGTTTATTTTTCTTTGAGCTGGCCATTAAATATTGGACTATGAACATGCTTTTCAACCCAATACCCTAATCTAGGGGCCAGGGGGGGCGCCAAACACCTCCCCCAGGCTATACATTGATTCAGACCCCCAACCTTTATAGGGTTAATATAATTAAAAAATGGCAAATTTTAAAAGGGCAAATTAACCTGAGTTTGGTATTTCCACATCATGTAATTCATGTTGAACAACTTAAAATAAAATTTGGTAACAGTTTTGCAAACTCAAATTTTATAATCCCTATATATCCGTAAACTTGGTGACAAAGTCCTAAGAATTTCTCAGGAATTTCTGTAGAAGCATTCAGGAGAATTTCTCAGGAAATTTTTGGGGTGAAATTCTGGAGAAATTCCCAGGAATTTCTCAAAATTAATTCTCCTATTAATTCCCCTAAAAATTTGTAAACTTGGTGACCAAGTACTAAGAATTTCTCAAGAATTTCTGGAGAAATAATCTGGAGAAATTCTCAGGATTTTCTTGGGGTGAAATTCCAGAGAAATTCCCAGGAATTTCTCTAAACTAAATCTTGTAAATAATTTCCCCTAAAAATCCGTAAACATGGTGACCAAGTCCTAGGAATTTCTCAGGAATTTCCAAAGAAGTATTCTGGAGAAATTCTGAGGAATTTTGTGGGGAAAAATTCCTAAGAATTTCTGCGGAATTTCTCGAAACTCAGTCTCAAAACTGTGATTCCACAAAAATCTCTCATCTTGGGACAAATTCTGGGGAATTTCTCGAGAATTTCCGAAGAATCAGTTACAGGAAATGATTCTCAAGAAATTCCTTGCAAATTCTTCAAAGAATCTGGGGATATTCCTCACTTTTGTTACTTGGGATCAAATCGTAATTTAAAATTGTTCCTACAAAACTCTATAATAATCATACATTTTTATTATTCTTTTGATTTTCAATAACAAACATGGTGAAAATATTTAACAATTTCTTGTTCTCTTATATTAAAAAGTATTAACCTGTTTCCCCATCTTTTAAGTTACTTATCAGATCATTAGTTTCCTGAAAATTAAATGTTTAAAGGAAATTCCAAAGAAATTTTGTTTTTGTTGAAATAAGGTGTGGAATAAATTATTTGTTATTTTAGTTTTCTCACCTTATAATCTACATTGCTGTTATTTTCAGCTTCTTTTGTTGGACCAAGGTTGTAAATGATTTGAGAAACTTTTTGTTGAATACGATTACCGTAAATCAAAGATTTACCATTCAATGTGACATTTCCTTCTGAACCTGTCAGAAAACCTTTTGTTTCATTATTTCCTTTTAAAGTGACATTTTCTCCTTTAAGAGCAGATTTCCAATCTTGCGGAGTTACAGAATATCCATTGATTATGGCTGTGTTACCATCTCCGGATATATTGAACTCATATCCATCCACATTACGGAGAATTGACATCCCTTTCGGCAGAGATAAAATCCAAAATGGAGAACTAAACTCAACTGGAAAAATATTAGTTTTAATTAATTCCTAATTACTTTTTGAGAGGGACAGAAATCAACACCCAGAGCACAGCTTGGGGTGCTATTTTCAATGTAATAATTTAAATTTAAAATAGCACTAATAGTCTTTCACCAAATATAATAGAATACTTTATTGAAAGTACATATATACTGCAAATATTAACTTGATCTTTTTTTAATCAATTACTAATTATTTTTTAAAAGGGACAGAAAGCAACACCCAGGGCATGTTTTTACCATATATAACAAAATAAAGATTAAGTAAAAGAATGTATCTTATACATTTAATATAACAAATACATTAAGAGCATGAATTGCAGTATATACTACAAATATTGACTGCATCAGTACGTTTATTTGACATATGTATAACCCAAAATCATTTCAGCACCTGCTGTGAAAAGAAAGAAAGTTATTTTTACATAATTTAAGACCTGGTGAATTCTCTAATTTCATAAAATTATGCATAGGGTTTCTGACAGTGTTTGATTCCATTGTAACATATCCCCCCCTTAGAGAATGCTTTTCCATAAAACATTACAGTTTTTTCTTTGTCATCAACTGTAATTTTGTTCCCCCATGGTTTAAGAATAATCTCCTCTACCTCTAGAACCTTGCTATACTTACAAAAATGCAAAAATGATGTGACCTGGTATTTGTAGAGACAAGGACTCTTTGCTGTAGATTTTTCTTACTGTGTTAGATTCCGTTGAAATATTTTCCCCGTCTGAAAATGGTTTTCCATCAAACATGACTTTTTTGTCCTTGGCTTCAAGCACAACCTCTTTTCCATCTGCTGTAATAGTAATCTTCTCTCCTTCCAGAACCTTGCTATATTCTGCTTCTGTGATGGGAAATCCATTGATTGTTGCAGTAATACCATCACCAGTAATAACAAACTCATTTCCATCTACTATTCTCTTAATTGTTACTCCAGTACTCAGTTCAAAGATCCAGTCTGGCTTAGAGAAGTTCATTGTTCCTGTTAAACATTATTTAACATGTTATGCATATGCAGAAACAAGGAGATAATAAAAAGAGATTTCTTAACTTTCTTATTTTTTATTATAAAGATTTATTCACACACAAAGATATAAATACATATATAAATGGTGTAGTTTAAATTTGTTTAAATAAACTTTTGAATATATAGCTTTAAAAAGAAAAAAGAAAAATATGCAAAATTAGTGACGAATATGCCACATTGATCATTACTCAATACATAACACATTTATCATTTCATTTAAAAGTTCTTGTAAAACCAGAACTTTCCCTGCATGGTCCAATGGGACATCAAAATATTTCATTTGTTTATTAACTACCATTTTACTAAGATCAGAAAGATTTACAGAACAATCATTTGCAATAAAAATAAATTTCTGCCAAGAACTATGTTAACTCATTAGTGATGAGATGGTCGATTTTGACCAGGTAAGGTTTTTATTTTTTAGCGCCTTCCTTTTTAAACCAAATGGCCTCCTATTTCATTCCCACTCTTCCTACAGATATCCCAAGTATCGCCTATAGGTTGTAGGAAACCTCCGGATCCAACAGATATAAATCAGTGAAAAATTAATTTTAAAAATTTTTTATTTCTATGAAAAGTGTGCATTTGATGTTAGTTATATGCTAATGTTACATTCAATATAAAAAGTTTGTGTTTACTGCTCTTTTTTGCCTTTTTTCTGCCCAGTCAAAATTGCCTGTCTTACACAACCCCCTTAAAATTTCAATTTTTTTCAACGAAAGGTAGTAGAGATACAGGACTCGGTCAGTTTTATCCTGCTCGGCAACAGTCAAAATTTTTAACATCTAGATATTTATTTTACGCATATCATAGTTACAAGATTGTTAACATGGGTTCAATACAACAAATATTTTTTTACATATAGTTATAAATCATTATACATCATTTAAATTCGAGCGTTGGTAAAGGAACTTTTCGATAGAAAAAAAGAGAAGAAATGATAGCATTCTTTTATGAAATATGACTGAGAGATAATATAAGCACAGTGTGTGTTATCTCTTTTTGGAAAGTTGCTATCCGTGTGTATGCTTTCATATGAGTAACACAGTAGCGAGTTTTTACAGTAAATAAAATTTGTGTGAGCTCCACAACGAGGAACATTGTCCGTTCTTCGTTTTTATTGAGGCTACACATTAAGCGAGCATATGTTAATTTGTTACTATCTAAAATTCATGTGATCGGTAAAAGAGTGAATACATAAGTTAAGAATTACTCGACCGACCGAAGTGCAATAGATGCGAACATTGATGGTTCGTCTTAATACTATTGCGACTTCCTTAGCAGGATGTTACAAGGAACATAAAAATTCATCACATAAGGCATACTAAATACGAACAATGTAGGTTCGTTAGTATCCTTTTAAAGGATACTAAAAGATACAAAATTGACCGCTCAGTCAATTTTGTATCTCCACTACCCTTCATTGAAAAAAATTGAAACTTTAGATCTACTCTATGGAGAGTATAATGAGTTAACCCTGTGAATTTCAGCAAGATCAGAAAGAATTATTTGTCTTGTCACTAATGGGTTAAGGTCATTTTGCATAAATTAAAAAGACATCTAATACAAAGCTTAGACCTTGCTACAACAGTCTTATAGAAAGACACACATCTGCTAGCTAACATAATTTTATAAAAGAGCAAACATATGACTAAGAATACCTGACAAATCAGCAGAGGGAGAAAAAACAGGATTTCCTAAATGAATAACAAATAGATTACATCTACTTGGAGCATTTTTCTTAAAGGCATTAAAAGAATTGGGAAAAAAATGTGTTTCTTTCAAAAGAAAAATCCTCTTGATAGGATTATGAATTTATTACATGTAATTTTGATCATAAAACTGTTTAAACACAAGACATATAAAAACAAAGCTATTTACCAATGCTATACAAAGATTACCTTTTTCATGTTCTGCTGATGTCACTGGGTTATCTAGATTAAAAAACATTACCAAAATGTGTCTGAGTTAAAGGGTGAGCATAAATTTGTCAGGACATTTGAATACATTCTTATAAAAGCTGAACCATGATAATTCATGACTAAAATAATTTATTGGTATAAAGTTATATACATGCACTACTTTGGTTCAAGTTTCATCAAAATTAAACTTTGTTACATAGTCATCTGTGTTTACTTGCTCTCCTACCTTCGCAAAGACAGCTGTCAGGTGCCTAGAAATTGACTCAATCTACACTAAGCCTTGTCACTGTCCTAATGTTCCAATAGTAATCTGGGCAATCTTCAAGCAAAGGTTAGAGAGAACAAGATTACTAACCTCAACTCCCTGAACCCTAACATTGAACAGATATGGAGGAACTTGACATTGACAAGTGAATGAAGACCATCTAAACAGTGATTGATTACAATGAAACTAAAACCTCAGAAGTTCATATATATAACCTTATACTAATTAACTATTTTTTATTAAATTTTTTTTTTTACAAGTTATAGCTTTAATATTTGTACGCATATCTTTGTCTGTAAGTAAATCTTTATGGTATGTTAATATCATGCATTTCCATATCTTTACATCAGGGAAAGGTTGGGGGGGCAGTTTACATCAAATAACCAATATTATAATTCTCATATTTATATTCTTTAGATTAATACTTTTATATGCATACTATCTCTAATACCTGAGTAATCACTCCCTATATTAAGTGTTACAGCCTTCAATGAATCTGTTCCTAAATAAATAAAAAAAGTAATGAATAAACAGATTACTAGGATCATCTGTAATATAACTGTTCCTCTATGTTTAGTTAAAGTAAAGTAAACCCCACTAACTTATACTTTTAAATAAACAGGAACTTATAACCTTAAAACAATTTAGATCAAAGTTCAAAGAAACCGTTCTCTTTATATTGAACTTTGACAAAACTATACCATTACATCATTATGCAATCCTTATTCCTGACAACATATAAATTAAATTTCTATCATAAAATCTGTAAAGGTTCATTCTTACAAAAGTGCTGTTTCATTTGATGGCACAAGCCTGTTTAAAAACACAAAAATAGTTTGTTTCATGTGGTTGATGAGTATTGATAACAATGATCTCTTTCTGATTAGGGTTTAAACATACACCAATAAAAAGTAGTCAAATTATTAATTGTAATCTTTTGTTTTATTAATTACCTGAAGCTAAAGAAACTGGCTTTCCAGATGTTTGTATTAGGTATTTTTTAGTTTCAATGTCCTAGCGATTTTAAATATGTTCATATCATTAATTAATAAATTCTGATACAAAAGTATTAGATTTTTTGAAATTTCACTTTCTTTTCACAAAACAATTAAACAAATAAAGATTAGCCACAAAGATTGATCATGTATGGAGAAGAGTATAGGCTAGGTTCGTATTAACAATTATATAAAAAAAGGTAAAATTTTTCAAGGTTATGTAAAATAAAATTTCTTAAAACAGAGAAATCTCTTCCTGAATGATAAAAGGTAAATAAATGATAACTGTTGACGATATCCACATTATTTGGTGTATTACACACTGAAAGGAAGTAGAGTAAGGTTCAGATTTCATTTATTAGATTAATTGTTATTTATATCATTAACAACATTATGTGTAAATGTGAAAAATAATTAATCTACTCATTTTAGCAATTAAACAATTTGGTTGCATCTGAACAAATTTTGATGCTAAAAAATACTTGAATGTAATGTGATTTGATTGTTATTGATGAAACTAAAAAGTTATGCAAAAAAAGTATAGGGTGAATCAAGAGAGTTGGTGAGTTAGTAAAAACTATCCAGTGTCTTTTGGCCTTTATTATAGCTTGTATCTGACTGAGCATGTAGTAGGTTATTCTAGGTCTTCATGAAGATCTTCTAACATGTAGTTGTGAGGGTTTTTTTCAGAGACTGGATTTTGAATAGTCAAAGTTTGACGTTCTCAAGCTTATCACCAAGAATGGCCAACAGATGTTTGATAATAAATTGGTCAAGACTGTTGGATATTCTTTTACTTAATGACCAAAAGTAAATTTTTTTTCTTGAAGCAGCCTCCGTGTTTCGAAGGCATTGTGAAGACACTTCTTCCTACTGAAAAATTAACTGAAACATGTCTGGAACAGGTTCAAGGTTATCTTCGGAATCTCTGAATGCACATTTTATCAATATTCCAAAATGGTTGTCTCCAGGTCAAGGGCTTTTCAAAAGCATATAATTTTTCATTTTATGAACAAATTTTTTTTTGCAAACATTTTTACTAAATAATTGGATTTTGCGTTAAAAAAATCAATTTTTTTAAATTGGCCAATTTTTTTGCAGATTCTAAAATTAGAGCACAAGAGCTTTCCAATGATTTCCAATCATTTGTCATATTTGAACATCAAACATGGGATTTAGAGGGGGGGGGGGTCAAATTGACCCCCCCAGCATATCCTGGTTTTCAAGTACCCCAGCAGAGATAGGGTTAAAGGAGACTGTCAGTAAAACAAACTTGTTTTGTGTTTTCTAAATAAGTGCACTGCTTTACAATAAGCAATCAAATAATTGTGGAGTTTATGTTCTAAAATGGCCAAAATGCTTACAATGCATACAAAAAATTGTATTATTTATCATTAAGATATATTACATTGGGTAAATGAATATATATATAGAAATAAAATACTATATTTATTAAAAATTTATGTCATAGAAAATGAAAATTAATATTAGATTAACAAACTGACTCTTTATAGAGCAGTTTTTTTTTTGCTAATTTAGTTTTGTTGTTATTTTATAAGCCTCTAATCTCATTATTTTTCCTCCAAATTAAATTAAGTTTTAAGAATTGAATATAAAGTTCCATCCTACTAAACTGATTGAATCAGTTTTGATCTTTTTCTTGAATGAAATTTAGGATTAGTTGTTAATTTAAATATGCTTCAAAACTTAATCATCGTCTTGGAATTGTAAAAATAAACAGGATCATTACCAGAAATATTAGTTATGACTGTAGAGGTTCTTTGCATTTAATGACAGATTCCTTAAAGGTTGACTGCTCAGGTAATATATTGTACCAAACAAGATTTGTTTTCGCTCAATCACTTGAGCATTCAGCTGAATATTTAAATTTTAATTTGACTTCTGTATTGATAATTGAAGGAAATATATCAATCAATTTTTCTATGAAACCTTAAATCTATTAATTGTTCAAAGAAATTAGACTTAGAAATTCACACTTCAATCAAAACTGAAGGGCATACAAATATCATTGAAGATATAATATGAATATACGTTATGCATCACCCATAGTGGATCCATTATTCTCTAAACACACCAAATCATTTAATCACAGACCCTTTGAATGCTTAAAATACAAAAGTCATTTGCACTCATCAAAATTTTAAAAAGTGTAAATTTCTCCCAGCTTTTTAGAACTTTCTTCTATAATTATGTAATTTTGAATGATTTCAGCAACAGCAATGTGCATAAATATATATCTTTGAAGTAATTTGATAAAATTATACCTGCAAGAATCACCAAGTTTTCCATAGTCTCTAGTGGGAAGAATTATACAACTATCCTTTTCTCCATTTAGTGGCTACAGAATAGTAAAAATATAGACTAAAGCAGTTTTCAAGTTTGAGATCAATAAGTCAAAGACCAGGTACCAAATGTAATGAGTTTGAAATGTTCCTTGAATTTCCTACTGCCAATTCAAATCTTAAGTCAATGATTTTTTGAGAATTTAAATCAGAGCTCTGATTCAGGAAATAGATAGTTAAGGGACCTCTTCAATTCATTAAATTCAAATATACATAAAAAATTTTCCAACCAATACAAATAGAACAAAGATAACTTTATTACTTGCAAGTTTCTTAAAGATTTATTAAGTTACTGAGATGATTTTTTAAATGATGTCTTTTCAACTTTTTTATTCTAATTTCTTCTTGTTTTTGTTACCATTGGTGTACTTGTAGTTAGAGATGGAGTTTCCATGGGTCCAAAATCACATTTTTGAATTCAACCAGTTCTAAAAAAGGACAAGACCTGATTGACATAAATACTGTTAATTCACAATGCAGTGCTTTACAAGTTTACTATAAAGGTAAATGTTTTTTAATCAAATAAAATTTGAATTATATTTTGAATTAAGTGAATCGGAACACTTTGTGTTTAGCTTTATATGTTTTATCACCTTTAATAAAGACAGTAGTACAGAAAAACATTGAAACTCTAAAAAACATTTTAAAATTTAGTCTCCCTCTTTATATCAAAAAACTTTAAAGATACTAAGTTGATGCTACTATTTTCTTAGGAGGCAATGTTATGATTTTAAGAAATTAGTTATTGTATCTCATTTCTCCATACTTCAGGCCCCCACATTTACTAATATGGCTCCTGTATGATTTGGACCCTGAAGTTTATTTCTAACATTTTTTAAAGGCAATTTTTTTCTAGAATGATCGCTAGACAGAAAATAGTAAAACCTTCAGTAAACTATGCAGAGGTTTAAAATATTCCAAGGTCCATTTTGCTTTAAAAGCTAAATAGCCTGTAGATAGAATTTTATATCTTAAAATGGCCCAGAACAGTGAACGTAGATTTATGGAGAATATCATATCTATAGGCAGGCCATGAACAAATCAAATCAGAAAAAATTGTTTGTAATTAATGTTATCTAAGTAGGTGAATCACTTTCCAATAAGCAATCAAATGTTGGCAGCATTTAAGTTCTAGAATTGGTAAAATGCTTACAAATTATACAAAACTTCAAACTATTTATCATTAAGACTTAAAAACTTGGGTAAATGAATATATTTAGAAATGAACACTATATTTATAAAATATTTATTTCATAGAAAATATTCAGAATTAATATCCTTGTTTTCCAGTTGCAATTTCACAGAGTGGAAGAAACTTTTCTGTGCAAGCAGAATTTTGCCAATATGAACTTATGGTTTGCACACATGCCTTAGCAGGGTCAGTTTCAATCCTATGATAAAAAACACTCAGAACTTATTAAAAACATGCGTGGCATGAAATGAGTTTGTTAGCAAAAATTGAAAAATTCCACACAAATTTTGGTTTACACAGGAATTGCCTCATTTTTGTTTGTTTTTTTCATATGCGGTTTGTGTTCCAGTTCCGCAAGATATTGCTAGCAAAATTGGCACTAACCTGGCCTACACTTACCTAGCATAAGCACTGGGAGAATATCCAATTGCTTCATTATCAATAATCCATTTAATTGAGTCTCCTTCCTTCTTTGCTCCAATCCATGCCTTTAGGGGGTATTTGGATTTCACATTTTTATTCAATATTTATGTCTTTAGTAGCAGATTCAAAATGAAATGTAATTATCAAAAGTAAAATATTCTTTAAAAAGGACATTGTGATTAACAGAAATATGGGTCTTCATGTAGATGTTTGCTTTTTTGTTAATATTATTTTGTTGTTATTTTATGGGCCTTTAATTTCAAAATTTTCCTGAACCATCCTGTTAACATGATAATTTTAATACAAAGTAAACTATGTTTTCAGAATTAAAAAATTGAAAATCTTACAGATATAGTTCCATCCTTTAAAACTGTTTTCAGAAGCTCTTCCATCTTTTTCTTAGAATCAACTTTAGCAAGGAATCCTTTCTAAAATGAGCTGTAAGAATCATTGTTTAACATAATAATATCGTAAACATCTTAAATATCTAGACCATCCTAAAAATATATAATCTTAAAAAGGCAAGCTGGCAGTAATTTTTAGGAAAAAATAGATCAAAAAATTTTCCAGTAAAACAGAAAAAAAAACGTTTCTACAAAATATATTAAAATATTTAAAATAGTTATAGTTTGCATAATATGTTAGAATAGTTATCAAATGATCTTTTATGAATCACTGAATCCAGATGCACAGAAGCATTCGCAGAGATATGTTTGCAATTCAATACCAGAAACTAAATTTTAGACCAAACAAGTAGGGTTTCCAACGGAATAGATTAAATAACTTAATGTAATTATGTGTAATAATTTTCATTTTGTGTAATTTCGTAATGATAACAAGTAATAAGCCAAACTATAATTACGCGTAATTTCTACAACATAATTTCGCGAAATTTCGTAATGATTACGAGTAAGAAGCAAAACTATAATTACGCCCAATTACTGCGTAATTTTGCATATTTTCTACAACTTAATTTATCCAAATTTTGTAATGATTATTCGTAGTAAGGGAAACTATTATTACGGATAATTACGGCGTAATTTTGCGTAATTTCCATGAAGTAATTTCGCGAAATTTTGTGTTAATTACCCATAATTAGCAAAACTTCCATTTCGCAAAATTATGCCATAATTTCGCATAGTTTCTAGAAAGTAATTTTGCAAAATTTTGCAATAATTACACATCTATGAAATTTTGCAGTTTTAACTTTTAATTTAAATAAAACAACTAACTTACAAGGAAAATATTGTCACACAAGTTGAATCAGAAATTTCAGCCAATACTATGTTTATGTTATTTTCACTAGAAAGATTAACAAAGGGCCAACAATTAATTTTTATCAAAAAAATACATAATTTCAACGACTTGTTAATATTTCAACCTACTTTCTCAAGTTTACCTTCCTAGTTTGAAAAAAAATGTCAATAAAATCATCAAAATATGTTTGACATGGTTGTAGCGGGCATATCCTTACACATACTTTCCCGCTATAAATATTTCTGAGAATTAATATGTACTCTATTTATTACGGAATTATTTCGTTTGCATAATTTCTTTCGTAAACGTAATAAATGCGTAATTGCGACTGGAAATCCTACAAACAAGAATTTTTGAAACATTTTTTAACTTAACAAATAAAAGGTGAAATCTATCTAGCACCAAACATATTTTGAGATTATCTTTAATAAATTTAAGAATAATTAGAATTAGGAATATCAAGTATTTCACCTCTTTTTTGCATTTAGCAGTTGCTTCATCAAAGGTTGACTGCTCTGGTAAAAGTTTGTAACATCCTGCACTTGTTTTTACCCAATCTTTGGGACATTCAGCTGAATATTCAATATTTGTAAATAATTTTATGGTTGGCGTATATTAATAAAAAAATGACAACTTTCTTTGTCAGTTTGCACAGTAGAGAAAAATAAACTTAAAATAAACCCAGAAAAGTGAACCTGTTTATTATTCTTCAAATTTTACTGTTTACTGAAATTAAATTTGAAAAATATCAAATGTACTGAAATGTTTCAGTTCATTTATATTATGTACATTTTGTATGGAGTAGAGACCTGATTGAGATCACAACTAAAGATTTATCCAACAAAAACAAGAATTAATTAACAGCTTATTTTTGTTTCTCTGTGCTAAATAGAAGCTTATGAGAAATTAAAACTCAATATCAAAGAATAAATTAATCATTATTGTATTGAAATAAAAGTTGAACTACTGTGCCTTTTTTCTTTTGAATTTTTTAATTGTTGGCAATAAAGGATATTTCAACTTTATTTTAGGAAAAACTTTAATTGTCTATCAGAGAATGGAATTTTGTCTACAAAATTATCTACAAAGGTGCTTTTGTTTGCAATTTTTTCTATTTTAAATTTTTAATGCAAAATTTTTCTAGCTTATTTTTCACTATTTTGGAGAAACTAAAACATACGTTCTTTGCATTCATCACTTGGCTGTTTAGAATATGAGGTTCCACCAGCAAGGGTTGGGTCAGTTTTACTAAAATAATAAAATGGTTTTTCATCCAAAATGTTCCATTTAAACATCTGATTTAAAAAAATGTACCTGACATAACCTGTGGGTGATCCACAGTCATCAAAGTTATTATCACAGAAACATTGGTTTTTGAAACAGTCCATCTGAATTAAGATCATCAGATTAATAGCTTATAATTAACTGATTGCAAATATTATTAAGTCAACACAATGCAACTTGTATCTTTTAAAATGTGTATAACAATTGTATTAAAAGAAGCAATGCTTAGCAATGTAGAGTCCATTATTCATTTGTAAAACAGTACAAATTCAATTTTGAAATTTGACCTTGAATAGAAGGATGACATTTTATATTCTACAATTATGTACTTTGGTTTTTTGTATTATAAAAAACGTCAAAATGACTAAACCAGTCCAGCCCAAGTTTTTATAGCCAGTTGAAGTTTAAAAACTTTTGTAAGTATACAAATCATTTTATCTAGAATTCTTTTGGAAATCTGTCAAATGTCAATTGATAATCTTACGAAAATTTAGTCTAAGTACCAAAAAAAATCAACTATTTACCTCCCCACAGTCTCCACAGTCACATACAAAATTACATTTTCCCATAATCTAAATAAATTTAAATACAAAAGTTACAATTTGTATTTAATTTGTTATAACTAATATTTATTTACCCTTTTACACTGTCCGTCACTATAGCAGCCATAACCATCTGGACAAAATGTTTCAGAGCAGTCTTTAGATCTTAAAGTAATTGATTCTTAATTTTTTAGTAATAATGGTGATGTTTATAAGAGTTTAAGACATATTTTAGAAGATTTCTATTAAAATAACAACCCAATATTTAAATTAAACTGACAAGTTATATTATCACCAATTTTATTGCAAGCTAAATTTTTAAGAAAAATTTTTATTATATTGGGTCCTTTTGCTCTTACCTACATGTACCACCTCCACATTCCATTGGGAAACAGCCATGAGAGCAATCTTTATCATCTTTACATTCAATCTAATAAATTTACAAGATATGTACAGGGTAAGTATAAAAAGGGGTGAATAACAAGGTCTTGCATATAATAAAGCAATTTCATATATCTTATTTTTGACAAACGCTGTGTAATTTTGGAAATTCTTTTTGATAGCCAGTCTGATAGATACCTAAAAATCTGTGAAACTATTTTTTATTAATCAGTTGAGTAGAAAAACATAAGTGTTGGAATATATTATTTCTATCACACCTTAAAAATGGGGGAAACTAAATTCAGAAAAGCTGTTATCAACATATTTTAGTGATACACTCTTGTTTGTGTATTTTCCTATTATTCTAATTTTGACATTTTAACTTATCTCAAAAATAATGAAAATAATTTAGAAAGAATAAAAATCATCAAATGTTTTTTTTCAAAATAAAATTGCTGTTTTTTAAAATTTAATTTTGCCTATTTTCTCCAAAAATACTCATCTGCTCTGTCTAAGATTTTAAGGTGTGATAGAAATATTATATATATCCACACTTTTGTTTTTCTACACATCTTGTTTTGAGTAATAAGTAGTTTCGCAGAGTTTTCTAAAAGGTAATCAAGATTGCATATCAACAAATAAATTCTTAAATTTCATACAATTTTGTCAAAAATGAGATTAAAAAAATATTTTATTTTAAGCAAGATCTCCCTATACACCCTTTTTTTGAATCACCCTCTTTTAAACAGGAATTGAATGAAAAATTCATATAAGCCAACTTACCATGTTTTAAATGATGATTTGCAAAGAAATTTATAATATCCATCGCAATATTTAGATAGTTCTACTTTCAATATCAAATTGAATGAATAAAGACAAGCATTAAATAAATAGTAGATTATTTGACTGGATTAAAGTTATCTTGTATAACTAAAATTACAACTTGATATCTGTGTAAATTAGTACTAATAAGTTTATTTAACAAGTACATGTTTTTAGAGGTTAACATAACACAATTAATTAGGTTAACAATACTTTATTCTCGAGTCATATTTTCAGTAACCTCTTAGTAAATGCAATCTACTTATTGTAAATGATGAATTAAATAAGAAGAACAAATTCAAATTATTTAGAACAAAACTTTTTTTATTCTCTCTTTTTTAAATGTGCATTGTATTGTATGTTCCATAAAATTTTAAATAAAAATGGCATATTTTGTTTTTAAATGATATTTCTTTCTTATTTTTGTGTTGTTATCAAAATTTTAAAAGATGAAGACTTACCTGTTGGCAGGAACCAACAGCTGATCCATTATTCTTAAAACAGACCAAATCGCCAAAGGGACTGCATGCACTTTGAACACTAACAAAGATAAAAATAATATCATCATTATCTACATTCTCTTGTTTATGATCAATTACAGTAAAATTGTGATTCTTGGTTGTATACAATTTTCCTATCAAATTTCAAAATTGCCTATACCCAACTAACCAATTTCCATTAATAACCTGTGAATATCAGGTACAATTCACATGGTTGACTCATGAAAGTCCCATGTTGACAAGGTGAATTTTGAAGTTACTAATTTTTCCTATGTAAATTTCCAAATTGTTTGTTTTACTGAATATAGCTTGAAGCTTGTCAATAGAAAATATCAGGAAAGCCAAATTAAGATAAGATAAGTTAACATTATTTTATTTTGTGAACTATTAATCCAAAATGTTCAATGATATTGTTACTATACTGAAGGTACAATTCAGAAAAATTATGACGGGAAGTATAAAATTTTAACAAATGTGCTCATCTATATTTACCAAACCTTGTAGTATGTTAAAAATTCTGATTTTTTAGGCCAGAAATGGTTTCATATATTTTGGAACACCAACATGTAAATCTTTCTTGGTGCAACATACCTGCATGGATCACCAAGTTTTCCATAGCTTTTAGGAGGAGGTATTATACAGGTATCATTTAAAACTGGTGCAGGTGTTGTTGGAGCTGGAGTACTATTTTCTCCTTTTATTTGCTATAAATAAATATTAAAAATTTTGCGGACTCAACTTAGTGGTATGGTTCTAACAAGTTATAACTAATTATTCAGACACTATGACAAAGCCTTAAGTCATAGCCTTTAAATCAAACATTAAAAATTTTAGAGTTTAGATAAGTTTAAGCTACAATTTTAATGCATATTAATTTATCATTTAATATGTCTAGATACAAGAAAAATTTATTAAACAGATTTATGGAAGAAAATCTATAAATTCCAATTAACACACTTGTTCCTTCCAAGTGTGTACATTCAAACATCCCAGAGTTTATAATACCGCTTCCGCAAGAATGATAATTGATTTTTAAAAAAATTACAGTATATTGTGTGTTTTATTGATTTTATCTAAAAGTTTGAATTTTGATTTCACCTTAAATAGTGGTTCTTACCGGTGGTTTAGGAGTAGTAGCAGTGGTTGGTGGTGGCGTAGGTTCTGAGTCACATTTTTCAATCCAATCTGTCCTGAACATTTGTTTAATAAAAGATATCACCTTTTTAACAAGTTTATTATTCTTCTAAAATATTTTAGTAAAATTTTGTGGAAGCATCTAAACTCTTTTACATTTTTGCTTTATTCCATTACAAGAAAGGACATACTTAAGATTATTTGTTGATTATTTGAAAGAAAATAAACACTTATTATTCACATATGAAATATGAAATTCTTTAAACATTCTTTTCTTTTTTTTTTAAATGTCCATGAATATACATTTTACAGTAAGATGACTTTCAGAATTTTATAAGAGAAAGAGAATATTTGGGCCAAACAAATTTCTTTAAAATTGATGACTAATGATATTTATTTACAAATGTACTAACCCTTAGTAGAAAAAATATATGTATAGCTTTAAAAATTTTGCATTTGATGTTGAATAAATAAAAACTAACAATTTCCTAGTATTATAATCTTTTCATTTAAAGGGTAAAACTTAAAATCACCTGCATAGACATTGCTTGTTATAACACTTCCCCTCTCCTTTTCTCATATTATATTTATCCACACAATCACAAGAATTATCACATGCTCCATAAGTTGGTTTGCATTGACTCTCAAAGCATCTGAATTGGTTTAGTTTATCAAATATCAATTTTTTCATTTGAGATAGGGCTGGGAGACATCACTCCCCCCCCCCCCTCCATTTCACCTCCACTTCAGAAAATAAATCAGAATTATGTGTTGAAGCTGAATCAGCACTGCATTAACCTTGAATCAGCTTGTCAAGTTAGGCATTCTTGAGTTAGACAACAAAGCTGAAAACTAATGCAACTGCAATGAAGCAAGAGTGTCCCAATAAATACTGGTTTCAACAATTTTTGTTTTTTTAATTAACAGAATCAGCCAACAGAAGGAAAAGAAAAGGGAAGGAGAGAAACATTGACAAGAAGTAGAATTAAATCAGAAGTTATGAGAATAAAAATTCAAAAATAATAAATTGTTTAAAAATTGTTTAGCAAATATTTCTTTAAACTTTAAATGCTTAATGTAGAGTGGGAAGTTTCACTTTATTCAAACGTTTAAGCACTTTAAAATTCAAGTTTGCAAATTATGCAAAATTTTAGCTTTGACAAAAAATATAAACCTGAACAAAGCAAAATTATTCGTTCATCAAGAATTATTTACGTAATTTGACATTACATTATAAATACAGTCTTAACCAGACAGACTGGGAATTAATTTACAATTAATCAGACGACTTAACAATAAGATTTCACCTGATTAACTGTCAATTAATTCCAAGTGTTTCAGGTTGTGACTGTATGAAACTTCAGTACTTCAAGTTACCTATACTCTGGACCAACTTGTTTGCACATCTCGTCATCACCTTCGCAATCCTTGTTCATGCACACTTTCACGTCTCCCGTAATATATTCACATCTAAACATTATAGTTTGAAATTGAGTATTACAACTCATTTTACTTGAATCAAGTAGAGAAGCATCTTGGAGGTATTTTTATGAAGTTATAAAGACACATTGTTTAAAAATTACATCACTATCATTGACAGACTATCTGAACTGTGCCTGTATTGGTTGATCTAAATAATACCTGACTGGAAACCTAGTCTTTGCGCTACATTCCTCATCAGTCTCACAAGTCACCATAGATTCACACTTATTTTCCTTGGTGCAAATTTCCCTTCCACCACACTGCAATGGTAGTCTAAAAAGTTTAGAAGAAATAAAAGAAATCTTCTGTTGAATTCTCACGAACAAAGAATGCTTTGTTGACATATAAGCTGAAAAAATCTCACAAATAATCACGGACTTAGTTTGTTTACACAAATCAATGTGACAATTTATTCATTGAATTGAAAAATTAAATCTAATGGGGCATACCTGCATTCAGAATCTCCTTTGCTGGGAACAGGTCCTGGTGTAATTTCCGGATCTTTTTCTGTACAATTTTTTTCCTTTATCAGAGCACTGATTGTACTGGGATAGGGTGAAGTTGTAAGAGATGATTTGGATGTCTCAGATCCAGAATAAGCTACAGACTTTGTAGTAAGACTTTCTGTCTCTGAGCCAGCTTCAGAGTCACTGTTAGAACCATCTCCTCCTCCTGTAATTTGAAAGGATTTGTATAGAGTTCCAAATAGTTTAATATTAACCAGAGGTTGCTGTTAAACAAACAGAATCTATTCAAATTTTAATTAAGTTATTAATGGTGCGTTATAACTACTCTATGTAAATTTGTACAATCAAAAGAAATTTGTGTATTTACCTGAAACCTATGTTAGGCAAGTGTTTAGTCTTTTTGTACATTTTTTATATTTATGCCTTGGAATTCAATTAATTTATATTGTATCAATGTTTAATACTTTTATACAATATCTAGACTGGGTGAATCCCTTGCTACCTGATGATGGTGATTCCACATCTTCTACTTCATATTCAACAACTAAAAATTTGTCATGTTTAAAAAATAATTCTAGAACATAACAAAAAAAGTTTTGGACTGAAGTACTGAAAGACATGACTTAGATATCAGTTATCTTACAGAGACATTTAAGGATTTTCCATCACTGACTGAGTAAAAGTACTGTAAATTTTCATTAATGATTTTTATTTTTTTACTTTTCACAACCTTCTCTTGATTTAACAAATTATTTTCTTTTAAACTTAAAATAAAAAAGTAAGCATCATGTTAAAAAAAATTCTTCTCTGCAATTAAGGTGTCCACATATTTTTGCTAGTAATTACCTATCTCATCATCTTCAGTTAGAAAGACTTCATCACCGTTTGATTCAGTTGCTGCCTAAATATTGTAATCTTTTACTAAAATATTGTAAAGCTTGATTTACAGGCAGAGACCCAAGAAAGTTATGTTTGCATGCCACAATGAATTACAAGACAGAGAGGTACTAGTGGCAGCGCTTAGCCCCCTATCCTGTTCTAGCTGTAGCACTAAGTCCAGAAAGTGTGTTAACATAAGCTAACCCTTAAATATATACTAATCTCTTTCTTCTTGTAATTAACGCGACAAGTGCTTGTAACTTCCTTGGGCAACTGCCTAAATTGCAAGGTTCTGACAACTAATTATGTGTAAATACAAATAGAATTATCAACAATCAAGTTAAGACAGGGTAAAATAAAATAATATAAACAGAGTTTAATAAATTTAAACATCCTACCACTGGTTCAAATTTTAATCACCAATTTAAATCTTTGTTTAATCTTTAATTTTGAATTGGTGGTTCAAATTTGAACCAATTGTTGGTAGTTCAATGACATAGCTCTAATTCATTAAATTTGGTGCCAGGTCCAAGAAGGACTTTTCAAGAAAATAAAAGAATTATTTGTCAAAACTACTTTTTGTTGAAAATTTCCTTCACTGTGCTACCTGTGTTACAACAGCCTCCTTTCCAGCTTCATCATCAGAATTCTTGTTGTAAATGACCTGAGACATTTTTTGTATTACATGACCTCCAATCAAAGATTTTCCGTTTATTTTGACATCTCCATCAGAAGCAGTAAGAAATCCTGTTTTTCCATCCTCACTCTGTAAGGTAACCTGTTTTCCACCAAGAGCAGATTCCCAATCCTTTGGAGTTACAGAAAATCCATTGATTGTGGCTGATGTAGAATCTCCAGTTATTCTGAACTCATTTCCATCCACAATACGCAGAATTGAAGTATCTTTTATAAGAGATGAAAACCAAGATGATGAAGAAAAATCAAATCTTCCTGAAATAAAAAATATTTTCAAATTTTCCTTTATTTTCTATACTTAAAAAAATGCAAAACTGATGTGACCTGGTGTTGCTTGAGACAAGGACTCTTTGCTGTAGGTTGGAATGACTGAGGTTCTGATTGTGTTAGATTCCATTGAAATATTTTCCCCGTTTGAAAATGATTTACCATCAAACATGACTTTTTTGTCCTTGGCTTCAAGCACAACCTCTTTTCCATCTGCTGTAACAGTAATCTTCTCTCCTTTCAGAACTTTGCTATATTCTGCTTCTGTGATGGGAAATCCATTGATTGTTGCAGTAACACCATCACCAGTAATGACAAACTCATTTCCATCCACTATTCTCTTAATTGTTACTCCAGTAGAAAGTCCAGAGATCCAGATTGGCTTTGAAAAATCCATAGCACCTGATCAAAAGTTAATACAAGTTAATAAAATTATATTTATAATTATAATTTTACATAAATACAAAAAATATAAACTAAACAATTGATTACCTAAAGAACCTGTGGAAGGGCCTCCAGAATGGGCTTTAACTAAGAATATTATGTCAAATAATTACAAAGATATTTGAAAATTTATGTTTCTGTTTTTTTTTTATATCACGAACTAGATAGAAAACCATCAAAGAATGACAGACCCAATTGGTGCAAGGGAAATTTGGTATCCTAAGTCTCCTGTTTCAAGCAAGTGCTGCCCTTTGTGAAAGTAATGTTAAATCATCGACTCAACAGCAAACTTCAATATAAAATGTTATAGGTGGGCTAGCACCTTGAGCCAAAAAAGTATAATTAAACACTGCAATATGAGATGGTTTTCTAAATATGTGATTTTTATTGTATTTGAAAAAAAATGCAAATTTGCAAAAGTTCAAATAGTTATGACAAAATCCAGTAAATAAGCAATATACAAATTATAAAATGTATGATAAATCATACATTTAAAAAATTTTCTCATCAAATATTCAAAGTCAAAAATAATTAGAAAGAAAGGAATCAGGATTAATGTGAAATGAGATTATGTTTACATCTGATGAAAAGATCAAAAGTTTACCTGGACTTGGGTCTAAGGTTGTACCAGTATTACCAGCACTTGTTGGGCCAGAATATACAGAATAACCTGTAACAAAATAAAAATGTCTTAATGTCTGTTACAGTTTGAACTAATCAAATTGTCATTTCATCAAACTTTATTAGATTTGTGAATGATATTTGAAGCAAGTTAGGAATAAAAAATGTGAGCAGTTTAAGATTTAAATTTTTTAAATTTTTAGATTGCCTGCACTTGTTGTGGCAGTATAACCAGCACTGCTTGTGGCAGCATATCCATTACTTGTTGTGGCAGCATATCCACTACTTGTTGTGGCACCATATCCACCCCTTGTTGTGGCAGCATAACCATCACTTGCTGTGGTTGCATAACCACTACCCATCATTGCTGAATTATCACCCATATCTAATTAAAGATATATTCAACAAAATAGTTATTCCTTGTCCCAGCTATAAGTAATTGTGAACTTGTCCTTAAGTAATTGTTATCATGTTTATTGTGTAATTGGAAACTTATTTATTGTTTAATTGGGAACTTGTGCATTGTGTAATTGTGAACTTATTTATGGTGTTATTGTGAAGTTGTGTATTGTGTTGTTGAGTACATTTTTATTGTGTAATTGTGAACTTGTGTATTGTGTTGTTGAGTACATGTTTATAGTGTAATTGTGAACTTGTTTATTGTGTTATTGTAAACTATGTGCATTCTGTAACTGTGAACTTGTTCATTGTGTAATTGTGAACTTGTGCATTGTGTAACTGTGAACTTGTTCATTGTGTAATTGTGAACTTGTGCATTGTGTAATTGTGAACTTGTGCACTAGCTTACAATTACACAATGCACAAGTTCACAATTGCACAGTAAAAAGTTCACAACTATGCAGCAAACAAGTTCACAATTACACAATAAACAAGTTCACAATTACACAATAAACAAGTTCACAATTACACAATAAACAAGTTCACAATTACACAATAAACAAGTTCACATTTACACAATAAACAAGTTCACAATCACACAACAAACAAGTTCACATTTACACAATGAAAAAGTACATAATTACATAATAATTAAGTTCACAATTACATAATAAATAAGTTCACAATTACACAATGCATAAGTTCACAATTAACCAATTGTGTCATGTGCTTTAGTTGTGTTTAATGGTGTAAATATTGTTAGCAATTTTAAAGGAGAAACTCAAATTCTGAAAATTTCACACACACTTCAATCCGCGGGTTGAATTTTGCTTATCAAAGGAATTGAGTCTATACCACAAACCTCTGATTTCCTAACAAACCAATGTCGTAGACCTTTGATATTTTTATATTAATTCTGCTAGAGCTTATAATCTAAGTTTAAATATTTAAGATTTATACCATCAGACTCGATAGATATAGAGATTGAAAAATTTGAGTTTGATTCAAGGACTCAAGAATACCACAACTTCACAAACCAAAAAGCCAAATCTGAGGAAAACCTAAAAAAGTGTACACTAAACAGTGAGGACTGCAAGCTTTTTCAAACAAATTAAAACATTTTTATCCTCAATTTCTTCCTCCCAAACATACGTCTTTAATCTTTCTTTCATTCTTCTTTTTTCTTCCGTCTTCCTCACCATTCCTTTTCACCCTTTTACTCTTTTATTCAGCCGTATTTCCTACTTCTTTTTTCCTTTTTTCTTTTTTATTCGTTCTTCTTTCCTCCTTCTTTTCTTCATTCTTTCTCCTTCCTCCTTCCTTTTTTCTTTATCATTGTTACTTCTTCCCTTTCTTCCTTCTTTTTCATTCTTCCCTCTTTCCACCCTCACTCTTCCCTCTTTCCTTCTCCATTCTTTCTTTTATCTATCTTTTTTTTGCTTTTTTGTTTTTCATTCTTCCTTTTATTTTTATTTTTACCTCTTTCATTCTTCTTTCTTTATTTCCTTCTCATTTTCTTTTTTATTCTTTTTCTTTTTCCTTATTTTTTCCCCTTTTCCCTTTTCCATTCCTCTTCCATTCTCCATTTTTTTCTCTCTGATCACTCCTTCTTTTCTCTTTCTTCCTTTTTTTCTTTTCCTTCCTTCTTTACTCTTTTCTTTTTCTTTCGTCTTCCTTCTTTTTTCCTTCTTCCTTCTTTCCTCTTTCTTTCTTCTTTACTCCTTCTTCCTCTTTTACTCTTTCTTCCTTCTTCACTCTTTCTTCCTTCTTTACTCCTTCTTCCTCTTTTACTCTTTCTTCCTTCTTCACTCTTTCTTCCTTCTTTATTCTTTCTTTCTTCTTTACTCTTTCTTCCTTCTTTACTCTTTCTTTCTTCTTTCCTCTTTCTTCCTTTTCTACTCTTTTTTCTTTTCTCTTAAATTCAGGGATGGATTACAATCAAAGAGAATAGAATATATATTAGAGAGGAATTTACTTCTTTCTTCCTTTTTCCTCTTTCTTTCTTCTTGACTCTTTCTTCCTTCTCTACTCTTTCCTTTTTCTTTCCTCTTTCTTTCTTCTTAACTCTTACTTCATTTTTTACTCTTTCTTCCAACTTTACTCTTTCCTTCTTCTTTCCTATTTCTTCTTCTTTACTCTTACTTCCTTCTTCACTCTTGCTTCCTTCATTACTCTTAACTTCTTCTTTTCTCTTTCTTCCTTCTTTCCTCTTTCTTCCTTCTTTACTCTTTCTTACTTTTTTACTCTTTCCTGCTTCTTTCCTTTTTCTTCAGTCTTTACCCTTTCTTCCTTCTTTACTCTTTCTTACTTCTTTACTCTTTCCTGCTTCTTTCCTCTTTCTTCAGTCTTTACCCTTTCTTCCTTATTCACTCTTTCTTTCTTCTTTACTCTTACTTCCTTCTTCACTCTTTCTTCCTTCATTACTCTTAACTTCTTCTTCTCTCTTTCTTCCTTCTTTCTCTTTCTTCCTTCTTTACTCTTTCTTTCTTTTTTCCTCTTTCTTTCTTCTTAACTCTTTCTTCCGTCTTTGCTCTTTATTTCTTCTTAACTCTTTCCTCATTCTTTACTCTTTATTCCTTCTTTACTCTTTCTTCCTACTTTAATACTTTTTCCTTCTTTACTCTTTCTTCCGTCTTTCCTCTTTCTTCCTTCTTTACTCTTTCTTCCGTCTTTCCTCTTTCTTCCTTCTTTACTCTTTCTTCCTTCTTTCCTCTTTCTTACTTCTTTATTCTTGCTTCCTTCTTTACTCTTTCTTCCTTCTTTCCTCTTTCTTCCTTCTTTACTCTTTCTTCCTTCTTTATTCTTGCTTCCTTCTTTACTCTTTCTTCCTTCTTTACTCTTTCATCCTTCTTTCCTCTGTCTTCCTTCTTTCCTCTCTCATTCTTCTTTCCTCTTTCTTCCTTTTCTACTCTTTTTTCTTTCCTCTTAAATTCAGGGATGGATTACGATTAAAGAGAATAGAATATATATTAGAGGGGAATTTACTAGAAAAAAGTTTAAAACGGCCATTTCGTTGTACTGTTTCCATATTGCGGTGTACTTCACATATTTATGCTATATAACCTTTTGGGCCCCGGAATATCATTTTATAATAAATCTAAAATTAATGTTAAAAGAAAACCAAATTATGAAATAGGCTGGTTTCATAATTGACCAATGATCATTTCACATAGACTCTATAAATCAAATTATGTTTTTTATTCACCTAATTCAATATCAAGTTTATGTAACAGCTTTAAAAAATTCGAAATTGAAATGAATAGTCTAGGGAACATAATATATATAATGTACTCTACTGCATACAATTTGTGAACATTTACATTATTTGTACACTTTGAACTCCTTTTGAGGCTGAAAGGGACTGAAAAAATTCATACCGAGAGATTCTCTAAACTCCCCTCTATGTATATATTCTATTTTCTTTGATTATGATATTTTTTTCATAGGGGGGTGGGGGCGGGGGATACTCAAGTAAGTGCGCGCGACAAATCCTTCCCCCTCAGATATTTTGTACAGACAATTTGGTCATTTTCAAGGTTATAATGCAAGGGAAGTTATTTCAGAGGTGTACACATCTTTTGTACTGCAGTGCACTGTCTTTGAGCCGTAATGTAAGCACAAGACAAGTCTGACATGGGATCCATCTTTCACATAAAAAATCAATGAAATATTCTCGTCATCGGAAACTATTATGTGAATTATCAAAATTTTAACCTCCTTGGATACTAAACAAAAACTGATGCATCTATTCTTGTTTACAAATTCCGCTCACAGAGAACTGGTCTTTAATATGTACGCAGAGTATACGCAACTGCAATTAACTTTCCTTACCTTATAACCTTGGTCATTTTAATGTAAAACCCATCAAACGCATTACGGTTTTTGTCTATCTATCTATCAGATTATTTCGAGCAAGGAGAATTGAATAGAAGGAGGGGGCGATAGGGTTTCCGTACACTTTGCTGTGACGTTTTTGGACTGCTGAAGAACTAGTTTTTGCGTAACAACAATAACAAAGGCAGCCGATCTAATGTAAACAAACATGAGTTAGTACACGGTGAATCTTCATCCAACACCAGAGATGCGCTAGATGTCTGTTTATCATTTGTGTTATTGTGTACAATCTTTATTATTGTTGTTACGCAAAAACTAGTTCTTCAGCAGTCCAAAAACGTCACAGCAAAGTGTACGGAAACCCTATCGCCTCCTCCTTCTGTTCAATTCTCCTTGATTTCGAGCATCTAACAAGTTACTTTGACTGGTAAATGTTCACAATATACTCTAAATACTTCTGATTACTTAGTTTTTGAGGTTATCGTATTTTTCCGATAAAACAACACCACGGTGATATATTTCTTAAATTACTTGTTTCAGGAACATTGTCCTTTTGTATACAATCTCTACTTTTAAAATACATATTGTAATGGGGTTCAAACTTCTTTAGGATCAATTTGGATCCGTAAAGACCTTCTCTTCTGAAAAACGAGGAACCTTTCTTAGCCTATTTTTCAAATAAGATAATACACAGTTCTAAAAATGTTTACGGGATGATTATTGCATATAAGGAATTGATCCGGAATAATTGTCTCGTAAACTTTGTTCAGCATGTCACATCCAAGGTACTAATGCAAGGAAAGTTATTTCAGAGATGTACGCATTTTTGTACTGCAGTGTAATGATTTGGGCCGGAACAGTAAACACAAGAAGGCCTCCACAGCCTGACATGGAATCTATTTTCACAAAAATAATCTATGAAATATTCTGGTCATAGGGAACTATTATGTGAATTATCAAAAGTAAATGCTTTAATCTTCCTCGGATACTAGACGAACACTGATGCACATGTTCTTGTTTACAAATTCCGCCCAGAGAGAACTAGTTTCAATATATACGCAGAGTAACTATAAAGCAATAATCAGAACAGCTTCTCAGTTTTCATATTTATTAATACAAATTGTTTCAGATCTCTCGATCCTCATCAGTCAATAAACATGGGTTAACTGATGTTTTACGACAAATATTATGGATTTTCTAAATTTTTACGCAGAGTATACACAACCGCAATTAACTTTCCTTGCATTAATACCTTGGTCACATCCAGCTCTGTGTAGCATTATATTTCAGTTCAGTTCGGTTCCTTCCTTCGTTTTGTAAAGTTTTAAATTGTTAGTCCTTTGATCTTAAGAGCTTCAGGAAAGGCATGGTCAATATGGATTCAAGCTAAAATTGTTTTGAGCATAGGACGTGAGGTCAAAAGGCTGGACATTGTTTTCAGAAAAAAATCAACAATAGAATAAAATTTGTGGCTCATGAATATGTTTGGCAAAAATGAAATGTTTGGACGTACTTTTAAAAAAAATTAAAATTGTTAAAAACTTCCCCATCTTCAATACTATTAAACTTAGGTGTCAAAATTTTTTTATATAGGCCCTGAAAACTGTTGCCAGGCAGCAAAATTCCCTGTTTCAACTCTAAGAAATCGTTCACACCAACCCCCAAATAAAAAAGAATTAAAATTTTGTTGAAATAGAAAACACTATGAATACCTGAGTAATCGCTCCCAGCCTTAGGTTTGTAGGCCTGCGGTATTTCTGTTGCTAAATAAAATATTTAAAATTAAAAGAGATCAAATAACAAAATGAAATATTTCTGTACAATATCAACGGTAATTTTAACAGCTGAATTTACAAATAACAATTATTGAATATATCAAAGTGAATTTTACTTATTTACTTCTAAAATGAATACAATTAAATACAGTTAAAAACAAGGTTGCCTTGATTATAAATATAAAGAGTTCAAAGAAACCGCAATCTTTCAGCACAGAATTTTTCCCATTCAACAAAATATTTTTATAATTTTATATTTTTCTGAAAGTAAATGTTATTTAATAAATTATCCTCCTTTTGAGTGGCATCAGTATCTGTTAAGTGTTAACTAGGGCTGTGCAAAGTACCGTTAACGAAACGGAGGTTTTCGAAAATAAACAGAAGAGTCTGTTAACAAACGGCAAGGTTAATCTTTAAATCATCAAAGAAACGGATTGGCCGTTATTTAAAAAAATTTACGGTTGAAAACGAAAACAAAACGGATCCTTTTTTGAAAAAGGTGAATTTTTTTTCTGTTTAAAATTACAATAAACTTTTTAAAAATTTTTATATGTTTTGATATTTTTTAATGTTGTCTTCCATGTTCATACTGTTAACAATGTTAACTGTAATCGACTTCGTCATTAACATCAACCATAACGAAATATGTTTAGTGCCATTAATTCTTAAATAACGGCTACCTGAAATTTTTCTTTTTTTAACAGTAGGATCAACCGTAAACAAAACAGATAGAAAAAGTTGGATTGTGGCCAGCTCTACTTTTAACCCTATCACGATTGGGGGGTGGTGTTTTCCCACCCCCCATGTGGTTTTTTTAAATAACTTTAAAACTGCTGTCATTAGAACGCTGAAACTAAAAAAAAAACTTTTTTGATCATAAAGGCAAAGTCATGGAGCGGGAGGGGGTTAAAATACCCCTTCCTTACCCAATCTATATTAGACAAAAATAGCCCAATCGGATTAAATATTCCAAATTTTTTAGGTCGTATTTAGAAATGAAAATATTAGTTTTCTGTGACTAGGGAAGTAAATAATAAAATGATACTCGGACAGTTCACATTACTAATGAAGGGCACTTGAAATTACTTCTACACAGTCCCTTAAGATGTCAATCAACCAAAAAAAAATTAATAACTTGACATTTGAGCACGATGATTGCTGTATGGTACGTGTAAGATGAAATTTACCATGAAGCAACCACGAGTGATAAAGTACACAAAAATTGTATAAAATTTATTTGTGCTGGCCACCGGTTAAAATCGCATGTAGAAATAGTAAAATTGCGTCACTACTACAGTCGTCGTCGTTTATATCAATACAAAGCAGACGACATTCGATTTTAATTTTGATTTCTAGAATACACATATAATCATGGAACCAAAGTGAATCTAGCTATAAAATATTCTCTTTACTTATAATTCGAAAATGCGTGTAAACAACTAAAACAGAAATAAAAGTCGTCTTCACTGTATTGATATAACCGTATTAACCTGATTTATATGGCTGTCCTGAAGTTTCCACCAGATACGTCTTCGATGCAACTTCCTAACAGATTTCTTTTTATCTGTATATCATGATAAACTAGTTAACAACCAGTTCACGGGATTATTTCACAAGCATGTTATTTGTTTGTCTATTTAAGGTAAACATCTTGATATCAATATTAATGTAGATTTCTTTATTTGAGTTTATGTTTATACATTCCAGTATGACGTCTCAATTTTTCCGTTGCAAATCTTACTTTATTCAATAAAATTTTTTGGAAGGTATCTATTTATTTTTTTAAAATACGAATTAGTATGAATGGGGAAAATACATGAACTTTGGACACTGCAAGCTAGAAAACATGAGAAGGTCATACTTAAGCAACATTACTGGTACACCTTTGTGACCTTGTGTGCTTCTCTGCTTGATTTTACGCACAATTATGAGAAAATCTAATATTATTGGTAACAAACATATTAGAAATTCATTTTTGGTTTAGCTCAATGTAAATTCAAAGACAGAAGTTAGAATTAAAACCTGAAGGTTTTCAATCTTACATGCACAATTCACATTAGTATAAAGGGAGTGTTCACGAAAAATGAAAGGGGGTATGGGCTTAATGCGATAAAAAAGCGCTTTTGATCCCTACTAATCTTACTTCTAGCTGTTGCGTCTATAAGGAGAAAATTGTTAAAAACGACTAATTCAGATATCACAAACAATAGTCTTCGATTATTTTTCAACGCATTCGTAAATAGTAGATATTTCATAATATTTTGTATTTTTCATGATCTGAGAGTTACTTTTGAAAGCATTCATTCCTGTTTCGAGGATTTTTGATAATGAAGGCGACATTTTCATATTTCCCAGGAATGTTCGAAAATCCAGCGCCAGCGAAAATCATTTAAAAAAAAACAAAATCAAAAATATTATGAAATATTCACTATATACGAATGCATGTGTATGTATGCAGTGTGCTGTGTGCACTACCCAATAGCAATCTTCCAAGGAAAAAAACTTGACTAACAGTCGTCTTCCTATTCCATAGTTTTCCAAACAGATTCTTTATCGCAAAACATAATGAACACTATTTTTTGGCTGAAGTATCGAGATCAAGTTATGATCGGATTATGAGGGATCTATAACAATTTGTTCAATCAAACAAAATGTAAAATATTTTGAAATTTTAAAAACTAAAAATTGCTAGAGTTTCTCAACAGCCGGATCTGTAAATTCAGGGTAACCAATAGAGATGGGCGCATCCGACTTTTTTTCGGTCATCATTTGTTTAAGACACATTTCGTATTTTAATCATTCAAAAAAAAGATTTAGTTGAGCTCAAAATGTTATATCATTTTCATCTACTTCCTTTGTTTTCCCACTAAACCATCTTTCAGTCAAAGTGTTTTATTCAATGCTAAATTGTTTCTTCAATAAAATCGCTCTTTCGGTAAAAAGTTTGTTTAAAAAAACATTCAATCTGTTAAATATCTATCGTTTTTTTAAGTTCGGTCAAACAATTTTTTTTCATTAGTTCTCATCCTTCGTTCGTTTTTTTTCGTTCATTCTTAAACACTTTTTTGTTCACAAAAACTTTGCTTTTTTCAAGTAACCAGTAATTGAAAATAAACGAAATATTCAAAAATCTATTCCTGGAAGATTCCAAAGAAAAAGATTGCGAACTGTGCGCAGATCCACATCCCCTGGCCTGGTCCTACTGATCCTCAATGTAAAGGTTCAAATTTCAATTTTCATATTAATTATGAGATATATATCATTAAAAACACGATGTATATAAACAATGAACATAAAACAATAATTTTGTCATTTTTCAAGAAAATTAAGAACATTTTGTCTAAATAAACCACATTATTTGTAAAATTTGAATTTTAAAATCTGTTTTGTTCAAGTTCTTGTGAAACAAGACACAGCTAAATTTAAATTACAAGGCAATTAAAATTCATTGCAGAACTTACATTAATAATATTTTCAAATTGTTGGATGAATATTCATGATAAAATTCAATTTTAATGATTCAGAGTCTAAAACTAAAGAACGAAAAGTTTTGACTTAAATTTTAAGTTCATGGTTAAATGCCACATTTGACTTAATTTAAACCTGAACTTTAACCGTGAGGTGAAATATTTAACCCTGTGGTTAAATATTTAACTCGCCGAAATCGACAAGTTAAAATCTTGAAATCCCGCAATCCCTATTTGTCTATCATCATTCAGCGGTAAGCGGCATTCAACTAATTACGATATATTTAATTTAATATATTTCACGTTTTAGATTAATTAATGTTTGCACGTAAACCCAAAATACGGTTGTAACTGGAAATATGCTTTGCTTTCCGTCACGTAAATAACTTAAAATTTAAAAAACAGCTGATTACCAAATACCGATACTTACTTAATAATTCTTTAAATCCTTTTCTCTGATTGATTCAGATTTTTCCCAGGAAATTTAAATTTAAAATTGAGAAAGTTTAATATTTAAGTAGCTATTCATTATTTTACAGAACTTTTAACCTCGAACTTAAAATTCGCGCATTCTTTAGTTTTAGACTCGGGTTAAAATTAAGTCAGAAGTGGCATTTAACCATGAACTTAAAATTTAAGTCAAAACTTTTCGTTCTTTAGTTTTAGACTCAGGACAAATTAATTTAGACATTAAATATATTTAAATTGACTTTGTCTTGTTACAGATGTTCAATAAAATAATCTAATTTGTTTAACCCCCCCACCCCCACCCCACCCTCAAAAAAAAATATTGTCAAATTTTCAATGTATATATTAAGCATTAAATGATCCATAACATGAACTGACATAACAAACTAAAAATAAATTCAATGTTTTGTAAAACACTAGAATTTGTATTCGACCTTTCCTTTATATTTATCTAAATATCTGTGCAAAGATTGAAACCACAGCTAACCAGACTGTGCAAATACGCTCCCTGGATACGCCAACAAGGCCTAAATTGTCCCAGCACGCCATGATACATGCAGTTTAATGAAAGGTTTTTTGACTGCCATCTAAAGCCCCCTTGTTGCATGTAATAACCATTCAAGGTTTAAGTTTTACAGCTTTTAAAGGAATGCTCCAATTTTTAACATGAAACATGATTTTGTATGTCATATCCAAAGGATCCTTAAATAACCTTGAATACAGATGTCTGCTGATTGGTCGTGTACAGTTCTTGTACACAATAGAAACTGCTTTAGAAAATATTGCATTTCATAGGTTTCATTTGATCTATCTGATACCCTCTTATCTCTGATTCAAGCACTTTTTAAAAGGAAACCTACACCCATAGAGAATAGAATATATAGAGAGGAATTAAAAGAATCTCTCGGTATGAATTTTTTCAGTCCCTTTCAGCCTGAAAGGGAGTTTAAAGTGTACAAATCTTGTAAATGTTCACAAATTATATGCAGTAGAGTACATTAATACAGTATGTTCTCTAGACTATCTATTTCAATTTCGAATTTTTTAAAGCTGTTAAATAAACTTTATAAAATGAATTAGGTGAATAAAAACATCATTTGATTTATAGTTATAACGGAAAATCATCGTTTGTAAAGTGGAAGGCATAGAGTCTATGTATTGTAAAATGATCATTGGTCAATTATGAAACCAACCTATTTCATAATTTGGTTTTCTTTTAACAATAATTTTAGATTTTCTATAAAATGATTTTCCAGGGCCCACCAGGTTATATGGCATAAATATGTGAAGTACACCTGCAGTATGGAAACAGTACAACAAAATGGCCGTTTTACACTTTTTTCCAGTAAATTCCTCTCTATATATTCTATTCTCTATGCCTACACCATCCCTTTATCCGAAAAACTCTTTTGTTTATTTACGTCCCCCCCCCCCTACGTACTACATGTGTACTGCATAATGTTATGTCAAAAACCGGTTTTTTAACCAACAAACACTGACAGGGTGTATACAATCCCCGTCAGTATCGTTTAAACACTTTAAGCTATAACATACTTGTTATTATCTGGTTCTGCAAGATTTAAATCCTTATATAGAAATTTAAGTGAATCAATGAAAATGGGAGATTATTCTAAATGTGAATGAGAAAATGAGGTAGTGATCATTCAGATCTCTAAAATCAAAAGGTAACAAAACTAACTTTCATATTTTTACAGCACATACTGTGCGGGGGGGGGGCATGTTTTGAAATGGATAAAATTTGTATGATGATATTGATAATGATGTTCAGTATCAGTTAAAATGTAAAAAAAAAGTTTAAAAGTCTCTAGTCTGAAATTAGTTAAATTTTCAAGGTTTCTCCCTGTTTTTTTTTTCAATTTTACAAAGTTTCAACGTAGACCCCCCCCCCCTCTTTAGCCAATTTAGAGAAGGGGGGAACGTGCAGCTAACCCTCCCCCCCCCGCCCGTCTTGGTGTTTAATATAAAATATAGAAAATAACATTTTAAAAAATATGAAGCATCTCTTTGTGGCTTCTTCAGAAGAATTATGTTGACAGGATTAAAAATGAAACATGAATAGGAAGAACCATTAATAGGGTGAAATTAACTTTTAATTTGGTTTCTTACAAAATTATACTTTGAAAGGGCTCATTAAAGAAATTCTTAACAGTTTAATTTGCCTTTGTAAAACTAAAAACGACTATTTTTGAAACAAAAAACATATTTTTGCAATTATATACTTTACCGATGTAATCAAAAGTTAAAGCAAGTTTTTGCTGACCTGAAATTATAAACTAGAATACAAGACTAGATTAATTAAATAATTTATTATTTATTTAACCGTAAATTGGAACTGTCTTTGTTAATTTATTGAATAATCATTCAACTTCAGATCTGTGAGGCAGTTGAAGATGAAGGAACAGCTGATGCTGATTTTGTTGTTAGGCATTGCTGGGTATCTTTACTTAACACCATGCCAGGACAGGTACTGTTGTCTGGTATCGCTGCGTATCTTTACATAACACCATGCCAGGAAAGGTATTTTTTATGGTATACCTGGATAATTTACTTAACACCATGCCAGGACAGGTACTGTTGTCTGGTATTGCGGGGTATTTCTACATGATACCACGCCAGGAAAGGTATTTTTTATGGTATACCTGGATAATCTGCTTAACACCATGACAGGACAGGTACTGTTGTCTGGTATACCTGGATACCTTTACTTATTACCGTGAAAGGACAGGTTCTGTTGTCTGGTATTGCTGGGTATCTTTACATATTACCATGCCAGGACATGTACTGTCGTCTTGTATACCTGGGTATCTTTACTTAACACCATGCCAGGACATGTACTGTTGCCTGGTATACCTGGGTATTTTTACTTAACACCATGCTAGGACAGGTACTGTTGTCTTGTATACCTGGGTATTTTTACTTAACACCATGCTAGGATAGGTACTGTTGTCTGGTATACCTGGGTATTTTTACTTAACACCATGCCAGGATAGGTACTGTTGTCTTGTATACCCGAGTATTTTTACTTAACACCATGCCAGGATAGGTACTGTTTTCTGGTATACCTGGGTATCTTTGCTTAACACGATGCTAGGAAAAATACTGTTTCCTGGTATACCTGGGTATTTTTACTATACACCATGCTAGGACAAGTACTGTTGCCTGGTATACCTGGGTACTTTTACTTAACACCATGCTAGGATAGGTACTGTTGTCTGGTATACCTGGGTATTTTTACTTAACACCATGCGAGGATAGGTACTGTTGTCTTGTATACCTGGGTATTTTTACTTAAAACCATGCCAGGATAGGTACTGTTGTCTTGTATACCTGGGTATTTTTACTTAAAACCATTCCAGGACAGGTACTGTTGTCTTGTATACCTGGGTATCTTTACTTAACTCTGTTTCAACCCTTCCGCTGAGTACCCTTCCTTTCCCTAATACTTCCTCTCCACCTTACCTTTTTCTGATTTATCATTATTATGCTTAAAATGTACACTGTATAGTAAACCAATCAAAACAACCTACTCTGGTTAGGCGGGTCCAAACCACATGTGAATTGTGATTTTTCATTTGCATTGTCCTCGTGCTTTGTAGTTGAATAAAAATATGAAAATATATGAACTGTGCCAGGAAAAGGTACTGCAAGTCTGGTATATTACTCTGTCAGGACGTGTACTGCTTTAATCTTTTGATTTGTTTTACTGTAGTTGAAATCTAATGTATAAGCATTCTTAAGTTTTATATTAAGTATATTCTAATTTAATCTAATTTCCATCATTATATTTAGTTTGAATGTTAGGCGGTTTGGAAAGCCTAACTACTTGAGATCCCGGAGATATAAGGTTGAACCTTCTCCTTGTTCAAGAGCTACCCGGAGCACTCATCCAAGGAGGTTCTTCCATGAACCCTCTCCTAGTTCAATAGGTACACGGAGTATTCATTCCAGTAGATTCTTCCCTGAACCTTCTCCTGGTTCAAGAGGTACTCGGAGCACTCATCCCAGGAGGTTCTTTCCAATAGAGGTAGGTTTATACTACAAAAATATGAAGTTCATAGTTAACAGCTTATGTTCACTTTTGCGTCTTATGTCGTAAATTTTTCAGTAACTGTTCTCATTTTTGTTTTTATTTTCTTCATTCCATCTCCACATCCAATGTTTGAAATTACGATAATCCAGTTGAATATAATAAAAACTAAATTTTATTTTAGGTTGAATATAATTTTCATGATGTTATGATGGCTCTAGTTCACCCTGACCAAATATTTCAACCAGTCCAGAACAAGGTTAAAAAGTTATTTTCGATTTTTATAAAATGATATTCTATGTTGATTAGAACTTAATTGATATTAATTGCGTTAATGTAATTGGATCGATAATTTCATTTATTTTCTTTGAAGTGGAATTACTAATTTACTGAAAAATTTTAAAATTATAATACATTTTTTTCTTTCCAATGCAAATCCTCAGGCCCCTAAAATCCGCTTGTAGTTTTTTAACAAATTGTGACATTAGTTGGGCAAGCAATAAACTCTGTATTTGTGTTTAATGTTTATAGGCTGTTGAATACAAGAGACCAGTTTACCCGACTCCTCCGGTACAGTACGCTTCTTCTCATGTACCGGACTTTAATCCGCATGAACAGCACACTACTCCGCATGTACAGCACTCTTCTCATGGTGCTTTCCCTGTTCAAACTTTGATACCCTATAACCATTTGACCAATGTCTTAAGGAATAATTTATTGCATGTTATTATGTAATAACTGGATAACGTTTTTTATCTTTGCCTACCAAAGGAAAATCTGTCTTTTTTAAGCTCTTGAAAATATCTACATTTCCTTTAAAAAAAAAATGAATTTAAGCTTGGTTGCAAAGTTATTTTCTTCTTTACTGAAATGCTTAGTTGTATGTCTCTTTTTCAAAGATCTTTGTTGGTTTCAAAGCTATTTTATTCTATGCTTGGCTGCAAAAATGTGTCCTTCTTTGCTTGGTTGCAAAGATTATTCCTTCTATGTTAGGTTGTAAATCAGTGTTCTTCTTTGCTTAGTGGCAAAACTATTTTCTTCTTTTCTTGTTTGGAAAGCTATTTTCTTCTATTCTTGTTTGGAAAGCTATTTTCTTCTATTCTTGTTTGGAAAGCTATTTTTTTCTGTTCTTGTTTGGAAATTTTTTTTCTTCTTTTTGTTTAGAAAGCTATTTTTGTCTATTCTTGTTTGGAAAGCTAATTTCTTCTGTTCTTGTTTGGAAAGCTATTTTCTTCTATTCTTGCTTGGAAAACTACTTTATATTTTGCTTGGTTGGAAAACTACTTTCTATTTTGCTTGGTTGCAATGCTATTTTCTTCTGTTCTTGTTTGAAAAGCTATTTTCTTATATTCTTGTTTGGAAAGCTATTTTCTTCTGTTCTTGTTTGAAAAGCTATTTTCTTGGTACCAGTACAAACGTCGGACCCACAAACGTCGGACAGTACAAACATAAGACTTACAAACGTCAGACTAGTACAAACGTCGGACTAGTACAAACGTCGGACCAGCACAAACGGCGGACCAGTACAAACGTCGGACGTGTACATTTATAAGGAAAAACGTCGGACTAAGGAGGAAAAAATATATTTGAATTGAGGTCAAGCAGGGGGGACGGCACCTACTTGTATCAAATCAGATTAAATATAGGGTTCCAAAGAAGAAACCCAACAAAACCGATTACCAATGCATTCAAAGGAAAAACAATTCTTGAGAATGACAAGATTATCAGTTTCCTTGGGAGAGTATTCACATGACAGTGATCTTTTGAAGAAAAGAGTACGTGAAATAGAAAAACAAGTAGTCAAAGGAAGCTCTGGAAATATAGCAATAAGTCCACGAACTGTTCTTGGAAACATCTACAGCATCGGGTTGCAAAGATATAGGGATTAAACTGTATGATCTTGTAGAATTCATAGTTTGTAATTTTTTTAAACAATGGTCTATTCAAAATCTACCAAGTCCGACGTTTTTTCTTATAAATGTACCCGTCCGACGTTTGTACTGGTCCGACGTTTGTACCAGTCCGACGTTTGTACTAGTCCGATGTTTGTACTGGTCCGACGTTTGTACTGGTCCGACGTTTGTACTTTTTTCTTCCTTAAATATTAAACGTTTTAAAAAACGTTAAAAAAATGCAAGACAAATATTGATCAGTCCATTCTCTTTTTCTCTCACCCACCTTGAGGATTATAAAGAAACAAATCTTTCCTCAAACAATGCGTTCAGAAGTTTCCCTCAGGAAATGGTGAAGGTAAACATTTAGTTTAGATAGTTTTTGTAACATTGCAAAGAATACAGGCCAAACCAATAATAAAGTACATTTGAAGTAATGTCTATTTAAAATCTTAGTTCTAAATTTTAAAACTCATAAAAAATGGGTTACACCCTCCAACAGCTACTATTCTCTTTAATGTAAATGTTGCAAAGAAAAGAGAAAATTTTCTGACGTAAATACTTTTTTTTTGATGATAATGAAATCTCTTTATCATTCGTGAATGATCTTTAAATATTCTTGACAATATTCTCGCTTGTGTTAGGTTATATCTGATGGATTGATGTTCACTCAAAAATTCCAGGAGACTATGAGGCAAGTTTTTTTATGGCTGGGAACTTCAAAGTTATGTAAGGGTTTAGATTTGAATGTATATTTAAAGCAAAATACTTACTAGGGAAAATTGACAAACTGTATTTATTTGCATCTAAAGTTTTCTTAGAACAAAATATATCAAAAATCAAAATATGTTTCAAGTCTATTAAGTTATTTAGGACTGTAAACCTTTTTTTCATTGCTACAATAAATGTGTGATTAAAGTTTAAGTACGGATTCTCATGAGATGATTCACCACCTGGAACCTGGAATTCAGAAGCATGGACTCGACTTCTTTAAAGGTTTGTAATGCTAAAATCTAAAGGATTAGAAGATACTTTAAGCTTTCTGATCTTGCGTTTTCATACTTTATAAATTGCATTTGATCAAAAAGTGTTCAAATACCAAAAAATGTCCCAAGATTATTAGAACATAACAATCGAGTAAAAAAATACAAATATATCTTAATCTAATCAGGGGCAGAAATGATGATTAATCCAACTACGTTCTTTTCTGGGATTCAGAAGAATATAGAAGAGTATTATAGGGTACCCAGAACAGAGGTACAAGTGCGATTTTCATATTTTAATATCTTTAAATAAGGTTTCATAAAATATGACTGCGTTTTGTTAAAGTTGGAGATTAGAAGTTTCCAAGCAAATATCCAAGAGAGAATTGTCCAGTTTAGGTAAAAAAACATTTTTTCATAAGAATTGGTCTTTTAGTTTGAATACTTGTTTATTTAGTGAAATCTTCTCTTATGGTAATCCTGTTTCCTCTGTTGCTTCTTCTTCTCCTATCACAGATGGCAGAAGTGATCATAAACCTCTTATTGCAGCTTCTGCCTTCGTTGCTAACAACCTTGATATGACAATACATGATGCTGAACATATGGAGGATATGATTATTGCTATGAAAAAGAAGGAAGAAATAATCGATTTTTTCATTGAAACTCTTTTCTCGGAACAAAAACTTCTATCGGGAATCAAACCTGAAGCAAAAAACCACATCAAACCAAACGTATTGAATCAGGGCAAACTTGGTTCTCTACCTGAAATACTTTTAACTAAAGATGTGCATAAACCTGTTGATACATATATGCACTTGAATGCTTCAATGCTTACTGATGTCTCAGCAACCCCCTCAAGACCAGTTATTACTTTAACACCACTGGAAAGTCAAAGACCAAGTGCAACTATACCAGTTGCTACTCCAAGACCATTACAAATCAAATCATCAGGAGCAGCCTCTAGACCAGTTTCAACTCCAAGACCAGTAACAACTCCAGGACCAGGAGCAACTCCAAGACTATTAGCAACTCCAAGGTCTTTAGCGATTTCAGGACCAGTGGTAACTCCAAGAACAGTAAACACACAAAGAACAGATAACTCCCCAAGATCAGCAGCAACTTTAAGACCAGAAGTAACCCAAAGAATAGCAGCAGTACCAGGAGCAGGAGAAACTTCAAGACCAGTAACTACACCAAGGCTAGCATTAACTCCAAGACCAGAGGGAACCCCAAGATCTGAAGGAACTTCAAGACCTGTAGCAATCCCAAGATCAGCTGAAACTTCAAGTGGTGCAGATATTGCCAGACAAAACCCCAAAACAACAATACCAATAATAGAAAACATTAGGCCAGATGGTATAAAATCAGAAAAAAAAGACTTCAGGCATGGTCATTTTTCTGGACAACCTGCAAAGCCTGTTGTTATTTCTATACAAGATCTTAACATACCCCACCACAACTACGTAGCTAAAATAGAAAAAACCCCAACTGAATATGATCATAATAATATTCTGGACAACTTCTTAGATGACCTAGTGTTACAAGATTCATCTTCTGAAAGTTTTGGAGACGCTCAGGTTACAAATCAAAATGATGCATCACATGAAAAGCCCAATGACACTCAATATGATTCCATGGCAAAATCTAGCTTTGACATGATGCTGACATCATTTTTGAATAGTCTTCTACCATTATACAACAATGATGATTATGAGATAAATTCTGATGCCATGTTAAAAACAGTAAAAACTGACCTGATGCACACAATGGCTGAGCTTGGTTCAGAAAATCTCAACCATTTAGTGGTTCTGAAGAACGATAAAGTCACTGATGTTAAGATCAATGATATGATAACAAATGGAATTTTGGAAGTATCAGACTCAAAGGTAAGCTGATGTGCAGTAATTTTGAAATTTGTTTTTAACATATTTTTTTTTGTTTCAGGTTGAAGTAACTGAGGAGCTATTTGTATCCATGTTCTCAAGAAACCACAGTGGGTCTGATTTTCTCAATTCTAAGCAAAATGCTGCCGATGCATCAAATTATCATGGAAATAAATTCATTTTTTTACCCATACAAAAGCCTCCTGTAAATTCTCATGATGAATCCAATTTGTCTGCTCCATCACAGCAGATTATTAAGGTTCCAGCTGAACTTGACAATAAATCTTTTGTGCAACCTTCTGGTGTTGTCAAGTCCAGATATAATTATGATGTAATACTACTGAATCCATTTAGCATTGATCAATCACCTGACCAGCATTACAGTCCAAATTTACCAGTTTCTTTATCACCACAGTCAACTTCAGATTTATCTGGAGAATCTGTTGGTTTGGTAACCAAGTCTTCCGTTCTTGGTTCAGATAAAACTGCCACTGTGAACAATAGAGAGAAAAATCAATTTAATTTCAAATTGAGAAAAGGCCTTGGCAAGTTTCGTGATGGTTTTAAAACTAAAATGAAGTTTGGTTTTGCAAACTACTCTAAAGGTAAGAGGCTCAATACAATTTATTACCTAAATACAATCTTTCAATTCATAATTTTTTTGTATTTTAGAGACAGATTCAAACCTGAAAGACAAGAAAAATCTTTTAAAAAGTTCATTAAATGATATACCAACTTTGGTTGGCTCAAATCAAAATAAGAATATAGTTATAAAAAGCAATTCACTAACTACGGTTTCTTATGTCTTTCCAACACCTGCCACCATATCAGCTTCCACAGATGCCACATCACTGCCAACCGATGCCACATCACTGTCAACTGATGCTACATCATTATCAACAGATGTCACATCATTATCAACAGAAGTCACATCATTATCAACAGATGCCACATCACTGTCAACCGATGCCACATCATTGCCAACAGATGCCACATCATTGCATACAAATGTCACATCAGCACCATTCATGTTTACATCTTACCCATCTGATTTCACTATAAACTCTGTAGATATCACTAATGATCTTACAGCTACCACCAACATATTTGATGAAACAACATTCTTTCCTGAAGATACTTATGATGTCTCTGAAGATATGAAAGATGTCTCTGAAGATGTTACTCTTAGCTTATATTATGAAGCTGATATGACTGAAGATACCCTATATGTCACAGATAATGAAAATGATGTTGACTATATATTAATCCCTACTACTGAAGATTCCACATTATCTGCTGAGATGTATGAATCCTTTGAGGACAAACTTTCTTTACAAAATCATGTGCCATGTGAAAATAACACATCACACATATCTCACTGCAAATTCCAAGAAGAAACTGACCACGTTAGCATTGAATCTGATCTTGAGCAACTACTGACAACATCTAGTAGAGACCCTGGAAGTTCTGAAAGTAGTGTGATCAGCACTGAAAGTTCTTCAGAAAAGCTTCTGAATATGTCTAAGCAACTTTTAAAGCAGTTAACCATGGCAACTCTTGGAGATTCAAAGTTGGAACAACTTCCTGACTTACTTGAACAAATATTTCGACAATTAGGTAAACTCAATTGTTTAAAGTTCATCTTCAACTAATTTTATAAGATGAAACGTTTGTCTAAATTTCTATTTTAGGTTTAAATGCTGCTTCCACAACAGAGGTAGCCTCAACCTCAACTTCTACGTCGACAAGAGCATACAGAGCTAAAAACTTTAAGCATAGGGTGCTCTCAAGCTACTATGATAAAAACGGGTAAAACTTCATTTTAATACTTTTAGAGAAGCTTTTAAACCTTGAAGTTGAGATTAATTTAAAGCTATTATAGCTATAATTTCGTTAACATTTTAAACAAGTTGTTTTGGTTCAGAAAAGTAATAAATTCTGGCAATTTGTTTATTTTTTTACCAGCATACATATGTAAGCCTTTTTTGCAGTGACACATAGGTTTAAATAGTAAAGTTGTGGAACAGACATACCACGAGCACTTAAAGTTACTATTTTTAGAGATATTGAGGAAGAGAGTGTGGAGGAAGTGGAAGAAGATCTGAAGATGGGACTCCTGGCGTCTCTTCGTAGTCAGATTATAACTAATGCTTTAGAGGTTTGTAATATACATTTATTAAATTGGATATCAGGAACTTTATTATTCAGCATTTAAGGGAATTTTAATATTGGAATCTACACTAGCTTAAAACAAGACAGTTTCAAGCACAGTCTAATTGACACAGACAGTTTCAAGATTGGTCCACTTGACTCAGGACATTTAAGACTATTCCACCATAGTGCTCCACTATACTCAGACATTTCTAAGAGTGGTCCCGTAGACTCAGAATTTTTAAAAGATTTTTTCCCTTTAGTCAGACATTACAAGAGTGTTTATTTCTAGACTTAGGATTCTTTTAATCGTCTTATCGTTAGACTAGCTCCTACAGATTTTTAAAGACTGTTTACTTAAAGCATTATTAAACAATACAAAACTCATTTTTAATATTTTTAGGATCGTAATATAATTGCTAAAGCTGCAAATGTGATGAGATATTTTCCAGGAAGGAGGATCTCGAGTAAATCTTTGAGGTAATTTTAGTTATCATGTTGATCAATTAAGATTTACAGAGTAACAAAACAGGTCAAAGATGCCAATAATTGAATTCGGATACCCCAAGCTTTTTTTTTGACTCCTCCAGGTTTCTTTATGGAACACAAGGTTTTAGTGGAGACCCAATCCAAAACTCCAACTGGGTCTCCAATGAAAATCTTGGGGTCTTTGATGAAAATCTAGAAGAAAAAGCGGGGTCTATATTGAAAAGCTTGGTCTCCGATGAAATGTTTGGGGTTATCATTTAAAATCTGCAGGTTTCCGGGGAGTATTCTGGTGTTTCATTCAGAACGTTATTTTAAGGAATTATATTCACATTCGAGTACTCAGCAATTCTTTTTTAAGGAACTTTTACAAAACTGGTGGAAGTGTTGAATCTTCTGAAGCTAGTGCTGATCTTAAGAAAGAGCTGCAGGATAAACTAGGTATTTAGTTTTAAGCGGACTGTAAGCGTAATTTTACGTAAAACCCAATACAAAGATGGTAATGTCTAATTCACAACTCTTAAAAGCTTTTTCTGATCAAGTATGAATTACATCTTATATTAGTTTTGAAAACAGGTTAATCATAAGCAAATTTCTACGGAAGGAACATAAAGGAAGCGTAGGAAAATAACTTAACTAAAGCTAAGTATTTTAAGTGTTTGTTTTTTTCATAAAATTCGTTTGTTCGATGCAATCGAGTTTTATTTAACGGGTTGTATATTTCCGGTTAAGGTTTTATTATGCTGGAAAATAAACAAAACCAGTATCACTCCGGTTTATTCTATTTTAGGGTTCTCTCTGTGTTAAATGAAATGTGTCCAGTCCTAGAGCATTAAAGGGATTGTAAGCGTAATGCAAATGACCCTTCAAGTAAAGATAGTCGTGTCGATTTACAACGGTACCCTTTAAACCTTTATCTGATTAATACTGTAGAGGATCGCGTCGTTTGTATGCCTTAAAAGGTATTATTTCTATGTTTTTTTTAATGTTTCTTGTGAGCAAAAAAGGTAGATCGGGATTTGCCATTTTTGCATGGAGGGTCACTTCAAATTTCACTTACATTCTCTTTAATAAAACATAATTTGAATTAATGTTTAGCTGCAGAGTTAAACGCAACTCTACGAGACCAGCTGCAGAGTCTGAAGCAAAGGGTTGAGGAAGAGTACTCGGAAAAAGCAGGTTAGTTTACTTAGGCTTTTTTATCCACTAAAACTTGCTAGTTGCGAATGTTTCTTTTTTTAATGTTTATGATCAGATCCTGGAAAGGGGGAGGGGTGTCCAAAATTTGTATTAATTGTTATTTGACTGTATTGCATGATGGTGCTCTGTACTTTGCGCTTGTTTTAATATTTGGTTTGGTGTTTAGGTTACGAGAAAGATGTTGTTAATTCTGTTAGAAAACAGCTGGAGATATTTACATCAGCGCTCAGAACACAATCTGACAGAAAACCCGCGAATATGAATTCAAAAATAGATGAATCTGAAACTGATTTGACCAAGGCCCTCGAGGCTCAGTTGAGATCTTTTTATGCAAACTTACTGTGATTATTCCTTTATATGAAAGTACGTTGTACAATGTACATTGTACACAATGTACAGAATACTATTTACAAATTAAGCCTGTGTATTCATGACTTAAACCTAGATATGTAAATATGTTACTTGACTCAAATCAAATAAATTTCTGAAAATTATATGAATTTTAATTTTATGTCGTTTTTTTGTTGATTTTGCTTAGATTTTGTCCTTTTCACAGCAAAAAAGTCAAGTTTTTGTTGGCATTGATTAAACTTTGTCAAATATTGTAGTCGTGCACCTTTCGTCCTATTTTGAATTTGTTTTGTTTCTGTAGAATGATGTTTTTTAATGCTTTTCAATTTGCTAGAAAGTTAAATTGTGGATATTTATGTAAAATTCGGTTTAAATATCGTAGAATCTTTTCGGATTTTGTAGAATGTTTTCTCACATTCCAAATTTTGTCATGTTTCCAAAGATATGTTGGAATATGTTAGAATTTTCTAAGTTAGGGTTGAAATTTTGGGTTTGGCGGATTTTAAGCATTTTTTTTCTAATCATAAATTAATTAGATAATTTTTTTTTATTTAAAGATAATTTATTCTGAATAATAAAAATCTTTGTAAAAAAAAGAGTTCATTTCATTATTCTCGAATACGCTTAAACGGTAGATTTTGATGATCTAACCTTTTTTGGTAATAATAAAAATTTGAATGAATTTTTTAAAATATCTCTATAAAAAATTTGTTTTTTGATACCTCATGATTGCGTAGAACCATGTAATTTCAGAAAATATTGGTGGCTAAAAAGTTTTTATTCCAAATTAACATTAATGCATGTCCGCTTTTCATCCTGTTCTTCTGCAACGATTAAAAAATAAAAATACATTTTTGATAGCTAATGTTTTTAAGAGAACATCATGCAAAATATCCAATCCCAACCTTTTTTCTTGTTAACCTAGGAGAAATTACATCGAAAGCAAATGCGTGATAACATTAAATTTTATTAACTGTTGTCAATTAAAAATATTAAATATTATGCTGATCAAGGATTTTGGCAGATTTCTAGGGCATATTTAAATAGCAAAAAGTTAGTTTCTCGGTAAAATCGACGGGTTAATTGCGGGATACATATACATATGGTCCATGAATTAGGTTTACTGTGTTATTTCGTTAACATAACTAAGGATAGATCGTTTTAACTTTTTTCAAAAGCAAGTAAAAAAAAAACGATTAACAAACCTCAACATAACTGTAAGGTCTCTTCTAGACACTACGCTTCACTTTTTAAGATCTTGAATATAACAACGGTTTCAAAACATGTTACATTTTTTTATTTAAAAAACGATCGTTACATTTAAAGTTTTATTTTTCGTCGTCAACGAAACGATCAAATCGCTTTTCAAAAAAGTGACTTATAATTAAAACTAACTCTTTGTGAAAACGATCTTAAAGTCGCGTTAACTATCTTTGCTCTAGAAAATATTAAACTCAAAAATAATTTGAAATTTATTTTTATTAACTTTCAGTTGATAAATTAGAACTCGAGATTTTGGAATGATTTAAATACGAAGATTGTTCTTCTTACGAGCCTGGAATCCTGAAAATAATATTCAAATTAGAAATCTTCCAAAACAACATAAATTAATATCAACGAACAAATTTCGTATTAAAGGGCCCGTAAACGTAATTTCAAGTGAATATTTGTAAAGTTGTACGGTACGGTACGGTACCATTTCAAACTTACCATTTCTTACTAGCTAAAAATTGAGCTGTACTTTTAACAAGACGTACAATTAGAGGATTACTTGAAAAAAAAATATTTTGCTTTAAAAAGTGATAACCAGGAAACTATGGGAGACGAGGACGACATTAATAGCAATATTTTAAAACCGAAATCCTGATTCTTGAGTCTTAAAGTCGTCTTCCTATACCAAAGTTTTCTGGTTCTGGTTCTTAAAATACTTAAATCCATATTTAACAAGGTTAGCTTGTAAAAATATTAACGAGAAGAATTGGGATAAAATGTTATCCTCTACAAAATATAAGGAGCTGAATTCTCCCCTCAAACACTAAATTTCGAAGCCGTTAATGTTTGTCACCCGTAGACCTTTGACATTTCAAACTTTGGTTACTTGGTTATAGACTACCAGAATTTGAAATATCAAAAGTCCATAATGACACGAGGCTTTAAAGATGAATAAAAATATAAAAATTTATAAAAGAGATAATGTCCTTAATAAAACTACACTAGGGTCTAATTTGTGCATATATTCCTTAAAAAAATTTAATTTGATGTATGAATTTTTATATTGAAAATTTCCATATTTAAGTTCAATAATATTAACCTTTCTAAAATGGAACCTTTTAGTTTTAATTCATAGTTACGAACATAAATTTTGTCCATACGTTTTTTAGTTTAGTTTTAAAATGTGCATTTGTAACTATCTAAATAATGACAACATCTAATGTGAAACTATTAAGTAATTTGCAAAACAGAATCAAATAATTATTTGTTAAATTTTAAATCTCAAAATGGTGTCAAGGACATCCAAAAAGGTTAAAATTACTTCAAAAAAAGATTCGTTTTTGCTTGTTAACGTTTCTATTACTACATCAACACAATATATGGAACTCACTATATTTATAGTAAGTTTCTATTACTACATTAACACAATATATGGAACTCACTATATCCATAGTAAGTTTCTATTACTACATTAATACAATATATGGAACTCACTATATTCATAGTAAGTTTATCGGGGACTTATTGCTTACGTCCAAATCGACCTAAAATTCAAAATTGTAACAGTAAAAAAAAAGGTAAAAAAAATGGTTAAAAGAGGAACTTAAAAATTGCCAAAAACTCTAGTTTTCTAATCCCTTCAATTTATTTTTATGATGGAGTATACCCAGCTTTGATATTTTAAGCTTAGACTACAGGGTGTCCAACGAAACATGAAAGTAGATAAATTTTTAAAAATGTCGTCTTCCATATATTGTATCAGATATCAAAGGCTTTTTGCAGTTTATTTCGTAAACAAATTCTTATCAATTTTACTTTAACATAACTCTCATATAATATTTTTATTAATGTCTTTGGTATCAAACAACTTAGCAAATTATGGAAGATGACTTTCTAAACTATTCACCAACTATCATGTTTCGTGGGACACCCTGTATATGATCTAAAGTAATTCATAGTTGAAAAAATTGAAAATTACAATCTGTGGCAAGTGTTAAGTTCATCTGTCAGATTTTATTAACAAAAACTCGGAACAAAAAAAAGCAGCATAAAAAAGCAATATTAAGTAAGAAAGCGCTGAAATGATCAAATATTTTACTCGTTATACTCTCATTAAACACAAATAAAAAAAAACAAATAAAAAGCAAGATGTGATAACGTACAGTTAAACCCTAATTAAGCCATACATCGAAAGAATTCATCAAATGTCGTATTCTTCACTTTCTAATAATGGAAAGTTGCAGACATTTAGTTTTTTGATTAAATATTACCCAAGTAACAAAAGTGAGGAATTTCCCCAGATTCTCCAACCGTAGTGACTTTCTTTAAGGAATTTCCGAGGAATTTCTCGAGAATCATTTCCTGTAACTGATTCCTCGGAAATTCTCGAGAAATTCCCAAGAATTGGTCCCCAAGATGAGAGATTTTTGTGGGATCACAGTTTTGAGACTCAACTTCGAGAAATTCCTGAGAAATACTCCGGAATTTTTCCCCACAAAGTTCCTCAGAATTTCTCCAGAAATGTTCTCCGGAAATTCCTGAGAAATTCTTAGGACTTGGTCACCATGTTTACGGATTTTTAGGGGAATTTATTAAGAGAATTAGTTTCGAGAAATTCCAGGGAATTTCTCCGGAATTTTACCCCAAGATATTCCTGAGAAATTCTCCTGACTACTTCTCCGGAAATTCTTGAGAAATTCTTAGGACTTGGTCGCCATATTTACGGATTTTAAGGGGAATTTAATAAAAGAATTAGTTTCGAGAAATTCCTGGGAATTTCTCCGGTATTTCACACCAAGAAATTCCTGAGAAATTCACCGGAATGCTTCTCAGGAAATTCTTGAGAAAATCTTAGAACTTGGTCACCAAGTTTACGGATTTTTAGGGGAATTAGATAAAAGAATAAGTTTCGAGAAATTCCTGAGAATTTCTCAGGAATTTTTCTCAAGAAATTCCTAAGAATTTCTCAGGAATATTTCTCCGGAAATTCCTGAGAAATTCTCAGAGAATTCACAGAATTTTCAAGTTCCGTTTTTCACCAATAGGTGTCTCTTAGGTTCTCTTCTTTTATGCACTGCCCAAACTAAATCTTTTTTTCTTTGCATCCTTATTGATAAAAAATGATAATTTACTTTAGAACCATCTTTTAAAAAAATATTTAAAAATTTTAAAACATGTTTTTTTTTTCTTGACAATTCAGTTGTCTGAATAAACAAAATACATGACAACTTCAGTAAGATCAAAAACGACTATAACATTCTGACTTAAGAAGATGGTTATACTTCTAAAAAGTTGGAGGGGCTATATAGTTGTTAAGTTATTCACTACTTTTGTAAGTGAATATTTCAAGATATTCCTGAGGAACTCTTGAGAAAATCTTGGGAATAGTTCCCAGGAAATTCCCAGGAATTGGTTCTGAAGACCTTTTCGATAGAAATTCCCAAGAATTTCCACAAATTTTCTCTGGTTTTTCTGAAGAATTGGAAAACAAGAAATTTCCTGGAATTGGTTACAAGAAATTCCTTTGATAGAGTTACGAGAATTTCCTCGGAATGGGTTACAAGAAATTCCTCGGACCTGGTTCCTCGGAATGAGTTACGAGAAATTCCTGGGAAAAGCTGTCGACATTTTCACCGGATTTTCCTGTGAAAGATTCCTGGGAATTTCCGCGGATTTTCCGCAAAATTGTTACTTGGGTATATGAAGCTCTTTAAAACTGTTCCCGCATATTCATGGCTATTTATTTATTTTCGCAAATACTGAGATTTATGTAAAATAGTAAAAAATATTATTAAAAAATTGCCAAGTCTTTCGATGTTTGGCTCATTTAGGGTTTAATTGTATGAAATATTATTAGTTATAAAATATAATTTATAGTTTATTAATATTTATTTTGTTTTATTTTCGTATTTTTAATCTAATAAGGTTCAAAAATAAATAATATATGAATTTAAAACATTATTCACTCAAAGAAATGTCAAATTTTCATCTCTAAAAATGTGTTGGAGCACCAGAACCAAATTCAGTTTAGAAGCACAATTCTTCAAATGTTAATGAATAGATTGAATAGAGTGTGGGATGCAAATAGAATTGACATTTTTTAGAGTGTAAAAGGAATTTTAATGTGAGATCAAATTATGAAAATATTCCAACTCAGTTAGTTTTACGTTAGTTGTAAAGATAAAATACCTTTAAAGACTGACTGTATTTTAGTGGCGGCCAACTCCAACTGGGGGTCCTTGAGGTCCAGATCTTAATATCAACCATTTTCATACAGTTAAATGAAACATTTGTGCGCTAAATTTTTGTATTTAAGAAAAATCTGACATTCTCTTTGAATTGCCTTTAACACGTTGAAAATTATGATGGATAAAAAATTGCTTTTTTAAAGTCCACATCGTCCATATCGTAATTTTCGTATTCCATATATCTTTGAAATCTGCAATACACATATATGTATTATCTATAGCATATCCAGAACCCAAATACAGATAAAAGGCATTGAATCTTTGTATCAAACTCTGATTTTCTAATACCTATATTTTGTTCCACCTGATGGTGTAAACCTTTGATATTTCAAACTTAAATTTTTTCATCTAGCAGAATTCATAGTTTGAAATATCTAAGGTCTACGGCATTGGATTACAAAGATATAGAGATTAGAAAATCATAGTTTGTGACAAAGACTCATCCTTTTCCACTATTTTTATGTAATTGGGGACGAAAACCTTTTGAAAACATTTCATGTTTGAAAGATCTGATTTGTTAAAAAGAAATACCTGAAAAATCTTCCGCCTCCGGTTTTTTGTTTGAATCAGAGTTCGGCTTTTCAGCCTCCGAACCTGTTGGAGGCTTGACCTGTGCGTCATCCTCAATGCCTCCGATGCTTTGGACAGATTTTGAGGCCATTTCTTCTGAGATCTCCCTTGTAGAAGTGGGTGCAAGAGTTACTGCTTTGGCGTTGTTTTGCGGCTGGATTTTGTAATTGTCGTCTTCTTCTTCCTCTGATTCACTTGCGTCAAGATCAACGCTACGCTTTGCGTATTCTTCTTCTAAATTACGCAAAAATTAATGTACGCATTCAAGTTAAATCGTCCAAGTCAATCTTTTTAGAACATCACCATCATAATATACCAAAGAAAAAGGAACAAGTGCAAACATACAAAAACTTGAAATAAGATTTTTTTCTTTATTTTAAAGAAAATTAAATCAGATTGTTAGACTTTTCCAAGTTCCAACTTAAACAATCTGTATTTAAAATAGCCATGGTTTGTTTGTTAATTAGCCCAAATCTGAACCAAAATCTGAAGTTCAATCATTTAAAAATAAAATTTTAATTGGTTCCGTCCGACCTTTTAAAGGCTGCCCCGCTTGTAAAAATATTTCAAGTTATAATAGTAATAATCATAACGGTCTGTAATGAACTAGAGAGAAACAAAGTGTTTTTCTTGAGTCTAATCATAGACTTATTACAGTCTAGCCTATTCAATTGGATAACTTGAACTAAAGCCAGGATACTATAAATAACCTCTTGTCCTTGAGGTGAAAAGAAACCATAGAAGAACAACTAATTCTTCACACCATAAATATGTCGGGNTAAGAATAAGATATATCGATAACTACTAAATCTTATTCTTCAAATCACAGTTTTAATCCATTCCATCATTTAAAATCTTTTTTAAATTTATAAAGAAAAATATCAACAAATTTTTCCTAAACCATCGCAGCTTTCCTGGTCACCAAAATCTTTCCTAAACTTTTAATTTCAAATGTATAACAGATAAAAAAAAACAGCAAACTGATTTTTAATGTTCTTCACTCTTTAGTTTCAGATTAGAAAAGTGTGTTAGCTATGAGTTCCCTTTTCACAGGTCTAGGTGAGGCATTGCCCCCCCCCCCTATATACGCCCTTATTTTTGGTCTAAAGTAACATTTGTCAAAATTAATCTTAAAAGGAAATGAGTTCTTATATCAGCAAGCTTATGGTGTAAACCATTAATATTTCAAACTTAGACCTAAGGTTAGGTAAAGATAATTTCTGGTCCGAGCGGTGCAGCTAGGGGGCCAATCGCTGCAGTCTCTTAATTGTTAATTAATATGCTGTCTGTCAGCTTATTTCGGGTTAGGTTAGGTAAAGACAATTTCTGGGCCGAGCGCTGCTGCTAGGATGGGCTTTGGGGCCGAGCGCTGCGGCTTCTTAAATGTTAATTAATATGCTGCCTCTTACATTACTCTGGATTAGGTTAAGACAACTTTTGGGCTGAGCTCTGCGGCCTCTTAAATGCTGTCTCTCACCCTATTTTGGGTTAGACTAAATAAGCCAATTTCTACGCCGAGCGCTGCGGCTAGGGGGCCGAGCGCTGCGGCCTTTTAAAATTTAAATAATATGCTGTCTCTCACCCTATCTTGGCTTAAGACAAGCAGAGCGCTGCGGCTCCAATGGGCAAAGCCGAGCGCCATACGGCCTCTTTAATGTTAAATAATTCTAACATAATTCATAGTTTGAAATATCAGGTTTGTCCATGTAAGGTGTTTGAAAATAAGGCGTTATACCATTTTTCGACTATCAATTGGTTCTAAGAAATCAATCTTTTTTAAAAAGTAGAGGCGCATAGAGTCTCACTCCCAACCATGAGGATGAAAAACTTACAGGAAATACTGACAGAAAATAGTCTTTAAACCAAATGCTACTCTAGACCAAACGTTACTTTAAACATAACGTTACTTTAGACAAAATGTTACTTTAGACTAAATGTTACTTTAGACCAAAAGTTACTTTAGACATAGCTACTTTAGAGTTACTTTAAATCAAATGTTACTTTAGACTATGCGTTACTTAGAACATAAGTTACTTAAGACGAAATGTTACTTTAGACAAAATGTTACTTTAGACTAAAAGTTACTTTAAACATAGTTACTTTAGAGTTATTTTAAATCTAATGTTACTTTAGACCATGCGTTACTTAGACCAAAAGTTCTATAGATAAAAAGTTATTAGACCAAAATAAATTAGACAAAATGTTACTTTTAAATCTTCAATTCTAAAACTTAAACCTTTCATTACAAGTCATTAAAATGTTAACTTTCATTTTAAAAAAGTCCAAACCAAACTTCTGTTTTATATTTTAGAATTTTATTTTACCAAGTTCCTCATCAGAGCTAGAGTCCGGAGCATAGAACTTCTTCTCATTAGTGGGTTTAGGCAGATTATTTTTATCCTCTTCTGTAATAATAATAATAATCTAATAAGGTTCAAAAATAAATAATATATGAATTTAAAACATTATTCACTCAAAGAAATGTCAAATTTTCATCTCTAAAAATGTGTTGGAGCACCAGAACCAAATTCAGTTTAGAAGCACAATTCTTCAAATGTTAATGAATAGATTGAATAGAGTGTGGGATGCAAATAGAATTGACATTT